>NC_068358.1:95253138-95390638 GCF_020536995.1 Dreissena polymorpha | reverse complement strand
TGGAATTAAATATGCAAAAAATACTAAAAATGACCATTTTGTATCTACAAACATCTATTTTACCAGTCCACATCCGGCGTTGAAATTTCGGCTATTGCCATAAAGAACACTGATTTTGTTTTTTTAATTGGTAAATTTTATTTTACGAACAATTGTACGAAATTTTCGTTGATTTTGAGTAGTAATGTTACTTAAACATTTGCCTCTACAGCAGCTTGCAATATTTATAGGTAATGACCCGCGCGTTTGACACACAATGGCAAGTTAAAGCCTATTGTATTGATATCCAGTGTAATGTGTTCGAGTGCACACACAAATGGTAGCGCTGCAATCCTTTAAGTTCATTACTTCAGCAAAAACAAGACTTTTAAATAAAAAAATATAGTACATATTACATGTAATACACGTTCATTGACTATCTAAATATCTAGTGTTACGAATGTTTCGTTTCACGGTTAATCACGTACCGACATTCATCACTACGCGATTTGTATAACATATCATGTCACATTTAGCGTTTCGTTTTCCTTAGATTCAACAAATCCGCGAGCGTCTGCTTTTTAAGCTCTTAAATCATTAAGGTCAGGAAAAATGTTCTCTTATCGCAACAGTACTGTTTAAGATGACTATGGTTTTACGGAACAATACAAATTGAAAACAAACTCGTTCCCAGATGTTCGTATTAAAAATGGCACGGCATTTAACCCCATTTAAATCTACTAAACATTTGATAAAGGAAAAGTTTAAAGTAATTACTATACACAACACAATTTACTGATTGCATTCGTTTATGAATTCAATAACAATGTTTATTGTAAATGTAGTTTCGACAAGCTGCGACCAAGTCTCTTTAACCACATTACGATATACCGATATTATGCCAAAATACTCGGATTGTAATTATAAGCCCCTTTGTACTTTCACCATATACATATGAACGCAATTCGCCTTGTAAAAGATCAACACTCAATGAAAGTGTCTGTACTGATACATTTTGCACAATAAGTAATAAACACTTGCATTTTAATGTCACCGATTCCGTATTCTAACTCGATATTTTCAAGCATAAGCATGCATATCTCCAGTCAATACATTCTATTTTTGTTTGCATGGGCTAGCGATCAAATATATTTGCTCTAAGACCGTGTGAACAGTTTCAAAGGAAGATAATACTGATATTGATTTCATATCAATGAATGAATGAGTTGCGTATTTTTCCTTACATAGAAAAGCAATACTCTGTACGCAACTAGATTGCACGACGGTGGATAGCTTAGTGATTAATGCATATAGATCGACGTAATTAAAAGTTCATACAGCGTGAGGGAATAAACATTTAACAATCAGGGTAATGCACAAATCATTATGGAAAGCATCAACAGCATTTTAAACTATAACTGCAAATATTTCGTCAACGTATCTCTTAAAAGGCATATTGACGGAATCCAATTCACTATTGGCACGTATTTGTAAAATGTTCATTAACAGTTTTCAAAAAAGGTATGCATCGAGTCCAATTGCCAAATCAGACTATAGAGTTGTTGTGGCAATGAACTCAATACATTTAAATATTGTAAAGCACGCAAAACACTGGATTGAAATCAAATATTAGACACACACGCTATAAAGTAAACTTATATCTGTTTAAAGGAACGTACCCATTTTTCATAGTACAACAACAGAGAAATCGGTAGTTTACAGCAAAGCCCTGTGTAGAAATTATTATGCAAACATAAATGTGATGACATCAACATATGTTATTGTATAAGTCGAGAATAATACACGGTTGCATCGTATAATAGATAAGTTCAAACGCCTTCTTTAAATAAAGACGCACATACTATAAAGTATTGAATGGATAAGACTAAAGAAATCAAAGAAACACTAACAACATATGGCGTGTCAAACGTTGCAAAATTCAATGTTTCCATATGTATGTGGTATATTTGCATATAGATCTATATGTTGTATAAATTCATATATATATATGGTAAAATCCATATATATGTGGTATATTTGAATATATATGTTGTATATTTCCATTAGTGTGTGGTATAATTGCATATATATGTTGTATAAATTCATATATATATGGTAAAATCCATATATATGTGGTATATTTGAATATATATGTTCTATATCTCCATTTGTGTGTGGTATAATTGCATAAATATGTTGGATAATTTTCATATATATGTTGGATAATTTCCATATATATGTTGGATAATTTTCATATATATGTTGGATAACTTTCATATATATTTTGGATAATTTTCATATATATGTTGGATAATTTTCATATATATGTGCTATAATTTGCATGCTGGGAAATATTTTAACGGGTATGACTAAACAACGGATATGGCTTTTTCGGGCGTTAAGTGCGTTCATCAAACATCATTGCCGACAAAGTCGTGAGTAAAATGATTACGCATTTGGTTTCAAATTCTGAGTCCCAAAAGGCAAACAAATATTAAGTTTTGGAGCATTACTACAGTATGAATGTGCACATTTATAATCCTGCAATTATTTGTAACATTATGTTGTTTTTTCATTTTGTTTGAGCAGTATCTATTAATTCGGATATGCACACTTCGGCTTATTTTTTATCATGAAAGACGGTGGTTTAACAAATGCAATTTCCTGTAATTTCATCTTCTTCCAATATTTTATTGATATAATCTGGAGTATCATCGATTTTAAAGCATGATTTTGCCATTTGTTTAAGAAGTCTCTTTAAGCTAAACTGTGTTTTCAGTACATTTGTTGTCAGTAATGAGTATTGATGGAGAAGAGCATTACATCATAGCATCTGCAACCCTTGTAGAGGCCCAGAATTCAGATGGTATGCTTAAACTTATAATATTTGTAACTTGAAAAAAAAAGCAACACAATTATTATGTCAAATTCGGAATTAATAAGTGTGATTATTGTCAATCAGTTACCAATACTTCAATTTCCATTTTATTCATGTCAAATAAAATATACCTTACCACCTAACTGATGCTCGATTGGTCATTGTCCGCTCTGTTACTAGTTACATGTACCTCGGGTACATGTAAGTATTATTACACGTACCCCGGGTACGGTAAATATACTCAAACGTACCCAGCCGATGTTAGACTGTACCCGACTGTTTATTCCCGCCCCAAAATCACGCTACCGATTACCGTAATTAGGAAACAAACTGCTATTTAAAACAAAATGCATCAACATGCTTGTTGAGTATGAGTTTCAATAATATAATATAGATGCCATTTTTACAGAAAATTGACATAAATATGAAAATAATTAATTTAAAAAATAATTGCTGACAACGATCGATTTAGCGCTAAAGTTCCCGGGTATGTATGAGTATATTTACCGTACCCGGGGTACATGTAAGTATGTTTAAGTGTACATGGGGTACATGTAACTAGTACCCGAGCTGACAATGACCAATCAAGCCTAACTGACCATCCCATTCCTTATTTACGCTCTTAAAGCCTCTTTAAAAATTGAAATGCGTTCATCATTATAATTGATTGAAGATGTGGTGACACTTTGTATTTCAGACCATTCAATCAGGCAACATGCCTATGAGTACATTTTATCTGTGCTTAGGCAAGGTTTGTCATTCACATTTTTCTCTTTACTTTCAAATAAAACTTGCAAATGTGATTGATTACATGTTTAATGATAATTAGGGATTCAAATAATACAAACATGTGCATGTGCTTGTATTTTTTTTCCGATTGTTTATTGCGAAAAAAAGTGATTGATTTGTTTTAATTTCAAAGCAAACATTGTGATGTGGTCACTTCTTAAAATACTGAAGGTTTTGTAATTGGTAAAATATTGCGTAGCCGCACATGCGCATATATCACAAAAACTTGCTTTACTTTCTGTCTCAAGAAGCACAGAGGTCAGGAGGCATCTAATTCATAAAATTATTTGCGGACCTTTTAATGACTATAATTACCGTGTGTGTAATCAATGTTTACCAATACTGTACATGAACTGATTTTGAACTTAGTTCATTTATGTTTGTCCATTTTAAAGACAAGCCTCTACATTTAAAATTATTTGAAAATTAAACATCACAATGGAAAATGCCATATTGCAATGTATAAAAAAATCCTATAGCTGCTGAAAGAGATTTTATTATCCCTCGCCATAGGCGGAGGGATATTGTTTTGGCGTTGTTCGTCCCTCCGTCAGTCTGTCTTTCCGTCCATCCGCCCGGCACTTTTGTGTCCGGAGTCATATCTTAGAAGTGCTTTTGCGGATTTCACTGAAACTTGGTATGAGTATATATATGTTTAAGAAGATGATGCACGCCAAATGGCATTGTACACCATCTCTTAATAACGGAGTTGTGGCCCTTTGTATCTTAAAAAAATGCTTTTTTGTGTCAAATATAACACTTTTGTGTCTAGAAGCATATTGGCGGGGGATATCAATTCAACGGATTTGCTTGTTTATTTTGTATTGCAGGGAAGACAAGTGCTGGTACTCCTAGTGATGGTGGTGGCGGTGGTGGTGGGGGAGGTAAGGCTGTTGGTGATGATGATTGTGATTATTACAAGGATTGTAATGCTAATACGAATAATACGAATAATTCTGATGATGATAATGGTGACCATGAGTGGATAATTATACGCCCACAAACAAAGTTTTGGGGGGTATATAGGAGTGAGCTTGTCTGTCTGTCGGTCGGTCTGTCTGTCGGTCCGTATTAAGTGTCCGCTCTCTAATTCAAGTTGTTTTCATCCGATCTTCACCAAACTTGGTCAGATGTTGTATCAAGATGATGTCTAGGTCAAGTTCGAATATGGGTCATGCCGGGTCAAAAACTAGGTCATGGGGTCACTTAGTGCGTTTTAAACATTCAGCATGGTGTCCGCTCTCTAATTCAAGAGGTTTTCATCCGAGCTTCACCACACTTGGTCAGAAGTTGTATCTCGATGATGTGTAGGTAAAGTTCGGGTCAAAAACTAGGTCATGGGGTTACTTAGTGCGTTTTTAACATTGAGCATGGTGTCCGCTGTTTTATGTGAAGACAACATGCAAAATATTCTGTGTCAATGCGGCATGTGGGGGTATTCGTTACGTCTGTGACAAAGCTCTAGTTTATGATAGTTGTGAGGAAAATGATAGTGATGGTTAGGATGGTAAAGATGGTGACAATGATGATGGTGATTGTGGTAATTATGATCATGGCAATGATGATTTTGCTTAAGATTGTGACAATTTTAATAATGATGATAAATGAGGATGACAAACAGGGGGGGGGGGGGTAATGATGATGGTGATAATTGATGATGTTGATAATAGTTATGATGCTGCATAATTTGGTGGTTGAATTAAGGGTACATGTATTGCTGACAAGGATCATTATAATGATGAATATGGGCGACCATGAGCGGATGATGATTGATGCTGCTGTTGATGTTGACAAAAATGAGGATTTATGATGGTGATGATGAAATTCATTGAGTTAATTTCCTACTTTGTATTTATAACACAAATACATTTTTAGGAATGATCATTATATCACACATTTAACCTGTATTGTGTTATAAATTAAATCTTATTGTTACAACATAATAAACTCATGCACAATCGTATGACCAACCTCCAAAAGTGCAGCTTATATTAAAACGCAACATAGAAGTTGGCCTATCATGCTGTGAATGTTACCACACCCTTTCACAATGATTCTTAAAGGAATGGTCAAGGCCTGCTCAAAAGTGATCAAAATTTGAAGCATGTATGTAGGAAAGGGTTATGATTTTTAACAGTTCTCTATTATTCACAATGTATTAGTATTTATGTCTTGCCATTATTTATAGATGTGTGTTAATTGTCATTGTTTTTAGATGATGTAATTATACCCCCATTACCATTGGTTATGGGGGCTATATAGGAGTCATTTTGTCGGTCTGTCTGTCTGTCTGTCCCAAAATTTCATCTGATCTTCACCAAACTTGGTCACAAGTTGTATCTACATGATGTCTAGGTCAAGTTTGAATATGGGTCATGCCTGGTCAAAAACTAGGTCACGGAGTCACTTAGTGCGTTTTTAACCGAAAGTTTTTCCGGACCATAACTGTCATTTATTGTAAGATTTTAAAATGACTTGGTACATTTGTTCACCATCATGGAACGGTGCGTCATGCGAAAGAAGTACGTCGATATCTCCAAGGTCAAGGTCACATTGGAGTTCAAAGGTCAAAATGCTTGTCCGGACCATAACTATGCCATTTATCGTTAAATTTTTAAATGACTAGGTACATTTGTTCACCATCATGGGACGGTTTGTCACTCAAAAGAATTATGTCGATATCTCCAAGGTCAAGGTCAAACTTAAAGTTCAAACGTCAAAAATGGCCATAAATGATCTTGTCCGGGCCATAACTATGTCATTCATTGTGAGATTTTAAAATTACTTGGTACATTTGTTCACACTCATTGGACGGTGTGTCATGTGAAAGAATTACGTTGATATCTTCAAGGTCAAGGTTACACTTGGAGTTCAAAAGTCAAAAATGGCCATAAATGAGCTTGTCCGTCCATAACTATGTCATTCATTGTGAGATTTAAAAATGACTATGTACATTTATTTTGATCAAAGTCATTGAACGGCGTGTCATGCGAAAGAGTTCAAGAGTTCAAAGGTCAAAATGGCCATAAATGATAATGGCATAATACCGTAATTCTTAAAAATCGTCATAAATAAGCTTATTTTTTTGTGAAGACGGCATGCAAAATATTCTGTGCAAATGCAGCATGCGGGGGTATACGTCACGTCTGTGACAAAGCTCTAGTTGTTTCCTGTACAGACCAGTGTTTTATCTAAAGGCTATATTAAATATTTGTTTTTATGTTTTTTAGAGTCTCTGTCTGAGAACCAAAGACCAGAAAGATACTTCTAGTTCTACATGGACAAGTTCACAAACTCTGCTCCTGCTTGAACTGTACAAAGCAAATGTAGATAAGTTCAACAACCCCCTGTTAAAAAAAACTTTGTGGGAAGAACTGTGCAAATCTCTTAACAGTAAAGGTTTTTAATAGCAAGCAGGTTGAAGGGAGATGGAAGACCATCGTGGATGCTTATCGTCGAGCTAAAGACAGCAACAGAGTGACGGAATCAAAGAGCCATAATGTGATACTAAAATAGATTGTGATGGAATTTGACACTTAAAGCAAAAATAGATCTAACATTCGATCATCACCTCAAGTATGGAATGATTACTTTGTGATGATTAGAAGTGATCTATGGATTTCAATGAAAGTAAACCAATAATAACAAACACAATACCTTAATATTGATATGTTTTGTCATCATCATAGACATTTTGAACATAAATGCCTAAAACAAAGGTCAACGATATGATATTATGTTTCAATGGTTTTTAGCTCGACTATTATATATGAAATATATATAGTGGAGCTATCCTACTCACCCCGGCGTCGGCGTTAGCGTTCCCGTTCCCGTTAGCGTGCAAATGTTAAAGTTTGCGTACTACCCCAAATATTTTCAATGTCCCTTGACATATTGCTTTAATATTTTGCAAACTTCTTTACCAACATGACCCCAATCTATAAACAAGAGCAGACAACTCTTTCAAGCATTTTGTAAGAATTTTGGCCCTTTTTTGTCTTAGTAACTGAATATTTTGTTAATTTTTGTGTTTAGATCCACTTGACTTCTAAAGTATCAAAGCTATTGCTTTCAAACTTCAAATATTTTCTTACTATCATAAGGGTACTGTGCCTGCCAAGTTCATTTTTACCTTGACCTTTGAATGACTTTGACTCCCAAGGTCAAGAGTAAATTTTACTAACATTGCCATAAGTTCTTTATTTATGAAAAGATTGTATTAATACTTTGACAAAACAACACTTACCTGAATACCACAATGGATTCCACCCAAACAATACCCCACACCCAAACCCAGAATCCCTGCCCTCCCCCCCCAATTTTTTTTCTCCTTTTTTATTTTTTAAAGATCATCTAATAAATGACCACACCCCACATTATACCCCCCTCTCAACCCCTCTACCCCCCCCCCAAATATTTTTTTTTTCCTTTTTTTATTTTTGAAGGACCGTCCAAACTTCCCACCCAAGCTATTGCTATCAAACTTGAAATAAAATCTTATTAGTTTGTTTTATATCTTTACAAATGTTCAATAGATTGTGGAAAATATACCTGAACTATTACCTTGACCTTATTGAATAATTTGAACAATTACCCCATGATGGCTTACGTTATACAGTTAAGCACTTGAATAGTCAAGCGCGCTGTCCTCTGACAGCTCTTGTTTCTAGATACATGCATGTTGAGGCAATTATTCCTTGTGTGCAGTTCTGAATATATTTTAACTAAAATTCGAGGTTAAACATTTGCATTCCAATTATAAATTGCATGCATGCAACTTTAAAAAAATCTATACACTTCAGTAAGAAGCTTCCAACACTTTAGCATGTTGCATTGACTCAAAGTTTTAATGAAACAAGTGTCAAATTCCAAATCATGGATGATATTATTATTGTTGTTGATTTTTAGCCCGGCTGTTTTCGGAGAAACCCCCGAGGTATTGTCACAGCAAGCTCGTCGTCCGCCGTCAAGCGTCATGCTAAAACCTTTACATTGGCTCTAAAAATCAAAGTGCTTCCACCTACAAATTTGAAACTTCATATGTAGATGCACCTTGATGAGTTCTACACGCCACACCCATTTTGGGGTCACTAGGACAAAGGACAAGGTCACTGTGGCCTCTAAAAAAAAATCTGACAAGCTTTCATTTATTCAAAACTGCATCTCCAGCCGAGCGCGGCTGTTATGTGGTGCTCTTGTTGCTTAAATATATGTTATCGTTTGTTATGTAATTTGCTATAAAAGTGGAACAGCAATAGTTTTATAGTCAATTTATTTAAAAGCAATTAGACATATTTTCAAGAACATAGAATTGCATACATGTGAAAACAATTCTGTTGGATAAACAAATACCTTTTCATTTAACAGACATATGGACAGTTTAATTTTTTATTACTTTTTATTAAAAAATATGAAGATAATTGCATGATCAGGACTCAAAACTAACCGTCTGATTACAAAATAATGTAAACAAGACTATGCCAAGCAATATATGTCCCCTACCGGCTACACCATTGTCAGAAATATATTTATTATATATTTGTTGCCATAGCGACCTGAATTTTTGATGTATCAAGAAAATAAAATGACATGTCCATATTGCCATCTATCCATGTTTCAAGTTTCATAAAAAAATATGAAGAACTTTAAAAGCTATCGAAGGATCCAGAAAAAGTGTGCAGGATCCACAATTTTTAGCAGTATTTCTAGTCTATTTGTTGCCATAGCAACCAGAATGCTTGACATAGGAACAAAAATAAATGACGTGCATAATCTCCATATTGCCATCTGTCCATTTTTCAAGTTTCATGAAAAAATATGAAAACCTTATAAAGTTATCGCAGGATCCAGAAAAGTGACAGACTGACGGACACACAGAGCGCAAACCATAAGTCCCCTCCGGTGAAACCGGTAGGGGACAATAACTACTGAGCAGTATTAGTGAAAACCAAACATTTTTCAAAAATAATGGTCAATGACAATTTTTAATAGTATATTTCATTATTTTTAATATAAAAAATTAACCAAACTAAATTGTCTCAACAGGTAGAACATAAACTGAAAGCTTATTAATAGATTTTATCGTTAACTGCCTGGTTATAATTGTTCTTTTCAAAACGCCTTCGATATTATTTTGAGGTACAAATAATGAAAAGTTATTATCGTCATTTTCAAAAAGAATGTCAATTTCATCTTCATTTAAAATGCATAAATTATGCAGCATGCAACTTGAAATGACTGTTTTGACAATATCAATAAACATAAGTCTGCAAAATCTACTCTTTAACATGCCAAAGCTATTTTCTATGAGGACACGGGTGCCAGAAAAGCTTTGTTGAAGTTCACCTGTTCCCTTGAAAGGTGACCATTATCGCGAAATGGTGTCATCAAGTATCTAGAAATCGGATAAGGTTCATCTCCTATTATGTGATTCATTCCAGTAAACCCGGGAAGTGCATCATGCACCTTTCCAGGCCACCCTCAATACACATCTGTGAAACGCCTGTCTTCTCGACAAACAGCTTGCAAGATTATTGAATAGTGTCCTTTTCTATTGAAGTAGTCTGGAGACCTTTTCCTTGGTGCCGACATTTTTATATGCGTCCCATCTAATGCCCCCCCCCCAAGACTCCAGGGAAGCCTTTCTTATTTTGAAATTTATCAATCACAGTCTGCTTGTCATTGTTTGATGGCCAACATAGTACTGTCTTAAGAAGACCGTCACATAAAACTGTCAGCATTCTTCGGTTATGGTCTAAGAAAGTTGACTTTGATACGTTAAAACGGTCTGCAATATACCTTACTGTCTCTAAATTACCCAAATACCAAAGCGTAATTAGTAAGTCCTTATCCAATGGAACTTGTTCACGACCCCCAGTTGCAATCTTTCAACGAAGCTGATCATCAGTTGAAATTCTCTCCAGAACTCTTTCAAAAGTAACCCTTGTCATGCGAAAAAAGTTCTTAAAGTCATCTGGGAGGTACTGAGGTACGGTGACTTCAACTAGCCTTAGCAAAAAGTCCATTTAATTTTCTTCAAGTCATTTATCATAATGGTTGAATTAATTGTGATTCCGTCAAATCGTTATGCTTGAATAGCAAGAAGTGCCCCTTTCCAAGGACAGGGTTTTCTATAAACCGAAAGGGTCTCATATGTTTTATTTTGAATATTTTCCAAAAGATACAAAATTTATGTACTAATAATCTAAATAAAGAACTCCTACATCATTATTGAAGTTTCAGCATTAATGTTGATGAGGCCTTTTCGTTCCACTTAAAGCACTTTAAGCGGGATTTAGCCATCTCCGCTTTTCAGCCACGCCTTTTCATTTCCCGTGATGCAAATTATAGGACATATTTATGAAAATTATCCAAAATATATATGAAAATTATCCAACATATATATGAACATTATCCAACATATATATGAAAATTATCTAACATATATATGAAATTATCCAACATATATATGAAAATTATTCAACATATATATGAAATTATCCTACATATATATGAAAATTATCCAACAAATATATTTGAATTTTGCAACGTTTGACACGCCATAACAACACACTACAGCTATATATTTAACTAAATCTGAGTATAATGTGTATATTTATTAAGATGTGTGTATGAACAATTGATTATACAACTAGCATAGGCAGTTTACGGGTATTGTAAATAAGTTCATGACATAGTTCAATTATGCAAGTCTTGGTACATGAAAATTCAATATTGGAAAGTCACGTGAGGTATGCTAAAATTCAATGTACTAGCCTGATATATACGTATGCACAGTTGTAAATTATTTGTCTTAGATACTTATGTTCTATAACAAAGAAGCTTCTTCAAAGTCCGTATATACAGTACTAGATGATAACAGTTTTTGACGATGCTGCTTTCAGCAGCGAGTCAAGGTTAACATACCATGAAAAAATTCTTCACAATGGCAAGCTTTGTAAAAGACCGAGCCAGTCCGATTGAGATAGAGCAGCTTTTCTAATCGGCATACCTCGCTGATTAGCATTGATAACATCTCCGGCAGATACTAAAACGCGGACCAGTCTGCGGACGACTTAGATTATGATTTATAATCTATATCGTCCTCAGATTGGTCCGCGTTTTAGTGCGACCCACATTCTCCAGCAGAGTTGTCGTTCGTGTCGACAACAATGGCCGCGTCAATGAGAAAATGTTCAATTTCGTTTCAAAACTTTCTTACAGCGTACATCGGCTTTTTTGGCTATTAAGAAACTGTCATTTAGAATATATGAGTTATTTATTAACTAAATCTCCGCTAATGTCTACAATGGATTGAATTCGAGAGATATATTCGATGTGAATGCAGGACTTAATTTTGGATCTGAAGACTTGACAGCTGGACACAGCAAAATTAGTATTTTTAGTTATCAATTTAAGTCACATTTTGCTTTGGAAATTGTATTCGAGCATTTTGCGACTTATTGAATGACTATGATATCCGATATCAAAATATCACATGGGATTTGCATATCACCAACTTCGACACCAAGCTGTCCTGAAAACATTGATTACAAAGTCTTTACTTTGTTCAAATTACTGGTTTGTATTATTTCTTCTTTCTATTTTAGTATTTGATATCATTTTAAAGTCAAATGAACTGTGTCACAGTAAAAGAGACATTAAGGTGAGTGTGGCCAGTTTGGATCTAGATCAGCCTGCAGTCGCTTGAAATTTGTTTGCTTAAAAGCGGTTTTCTGACAATAACAAATAGTTTAATTGGATACTGATTAGACTGTCCTTTCCCTGTGACCTGGCTCAAATAATAGTGTTGTCATTAATCAAATGATTTTATTTCGAACATTAATCAAGTGTTATGTCTCCAGCACGTTCGTGCTGAGAAGTGAATACTGCTTAAGGCGATGCCCGGGGGCGTGAGAGATGTTGCATCTTCCATTATCTCTCATGAACTTACTCAATAATACCGAGTCTGCAATAATTGATTAAACTTTCGGTTTGGTTGCTCTGACGAGAGATCGAAAAATTTCACATATCTTCCTAAAAGCCTAGTGGTAGAGTGTCGTCTTTGATTGCAGAAGGTTGTGCTGCGGTTTGATCCCCAGAAGTGACATTGAAAACAAGCCAACTTTGTTATCTAAAAAACTGCTCAACCTGATATACTAAGATAATGTGAATTTTCTCTCACAATGACATGATGGTCATCAGTTATATTATATAAAAACTCACAGAAGTAGTAAACAATGGGACAATAATTAATGAACGCATCTTTCATTTGTCTTTGACACTTTGAGTTTGACATGGCCTAGATTGAAATATGTGACTTGACTTTACCAGCAATCTTGTGACAGAGCTAAAGTGTAAATGTACCATTGAAGATCCCCTAAATCCAGATTTGCTACGCCTATTATAGAAGTGTGGAAAGTTTTAAGTGACAAGTAAGCAAAAATGGGTCATTACCGAGAGACCACACTAGTAACTGATCTATGACTGTTTTAAAACAAGATAAATCAGTGCCCGATTTAGATTTCATTACATAGTTCAATAAAAAATTAATTTCAGAAGACTAGTAACAGTTTAATGTTAACTCTTACGAAACTTTAGGCCCTGCGGCAACTATTAGCGGCTCAGCTGCCGCAATGTTGCGGCTCAGTAGCCGCAAGTAGTTGCGGCTTTGTAGCCGCATGTTCCTTTTTCGTATTTCTGGCTACTAGTTGCGGCTCGGTTGCCGCTACTAGTTCTGGCTATGTTGCGGCTGCTAGTTCTTGCTCTGCTCTGGCTACTAATTGCGGCTCGGTTGCCGCTACTAGTTGCCGCTTTGTAGCCGCAAGGTTGTTTTTCGTATGCAAATGAGCTTTCTGGCTACTAGTTGCGGCTCGGTTGCCGCTGCTAGTTTTGGCTCTGCTCTAGCCGCAAGGTTTATGAACTAAATAGTCTGCTGTTCCAGAGTGTAATGATTGCAATCCTTGACAGCCATGAACATATATGAACCTACAATACCATATTATACATTGCAAACCAATGCATTTTCTACTAAAAAACTTCCTAAAAGTCTATAGTTATAAAGTGTTAATTATTTGAAGTAAAATGTAATTGGATTTAGTTTTGACTAGTTTATTTACTTTACAATAACATGCTGTCTGAAAGTTTTTTCATGATTTAGGACAAATGTTCAGAAAAAAATTGACCATTTAGGACACCTGTCCTGAGGAAAGTGGGGCCAATCTGAAAAACTGCAATATTATTTTTTTTATCAGAAACCCTCTTAGAAATAATATATATGGATTGCTTGTGTCTTTTATGTTGACTATACAAATGGCCAGCCCAACAGCTAGAATTAAAACATAATGACAACCTCTTAAAATAATCCTGAGATAAAATTCATCTTGCTCTGATACATGTAATTTTACTGCTTTTGTTTAAAAGCAACAACAATTGGAATGTAAAAATAAATTATCTTATAATAAATAAGTATAGATACAAACCTTCAACAAATGAATTAAAACATGATTTTTATTTAAAACCTTTGTTTTTAGCATAATCAAATGTTCAGTGTTAAAACTTGACATCCTTTTTTGGGGTATGAATTTTCGTATTTAATATTTCAATAATTCAGGTTTTTATTTCCAAATCCATGCTTTTTCATTAATATACACCAATTAAAACTGTATTAACCACCACAGCTTACTTACAATGACTTTAACTCTTTCCCAGTAACTTCTTTTTGTTTGTCAGATTCTTCAGCTATTTTGATTTTTGTCTGATGACATCATCAGTGATGTCATGACATCATACAAAATATGATGTCATTCTACAATTGTGCCTACCTTCTGGCTACTAAGAGCCACTAGTGGCTACTATAAGACTTTTGTGTTTTCAAGATTAATATTTAAGTATTGGTTGTGGCTACCATCTTGCTCATAATTGCACTTTTTTATATAAGAATATGTTCTGGCCAGCATCTGGCTACTATGAGCCGCTAGCGGCTATTATGAGCCGCTAGTAGCTTTAAGAGCCGCTAGCGGCTTTGTAGCCGAAACATTGCCGCTACATAGCGGCAACCTTTTCATTTCTGTAAGGGTAATGTTACCGATGTGTCAGACCAGGGCCTTTATTTTGAAATCTAGGACATGCATGGTCAGATGATGTCCTTAAAGATGTTTCAAACACATACAAATGTGGAAAGACTATAAGTACAACGCCGTACGGCTAGCCTTTTGTCTACCCGTACGAGGCCGTACAGCTAGCCTCTTGTCGAGCCGTACGGGGCTGTACGACTAGCCAGTCATGATCAATGTACCTATGAAGTTTCATGATCCTAGGCGTAAGCATTCTTGAGTTATCATCCAGACACCATTTTACTATTTCGAGTCACTGTTACCTTGACCTTTGACCTAGTGTCATGAAAATCAATAGAGGTCATCTGCCAGTCATTATCAATGTACCTATGACGTTTCATGATCCTAGGTGTAAATGTTCTTGAGTTATCATCCGGAAACAATTCCTAGGCGTAAGCATTCTTGAGTTATCATCCGGAAACCATTTTACTGTTTCGGGTCACTGTGACCTTGACCTTTGACCTAGTGACCTGAAAATCAATAGGGGTCATTATCCAGTCATGATCAATGTACCTATGAAGTTTCATGATCCTAGGTGTAAGCATTCTTGAGTTATCATCCGGAAACCACTTTACTATATCGAGTCACTGTGACCTTGACCTTTGACCTAGTGACCTGAAAATCAATAGGGGTCATCTGCGAGTCACGATTAATGTAACTATGAAGTTTCATGATCCTTGGCCTCAGCATTCTTGAGTTATCATCCGGAAACCATTTTACCATATTGAGTCACTGTGACCTTGACCTTAGACCTAGTGACCTGAAAATCAATAGGGGTCATCTGCAAGTGATGATCAATGAACCTATGAAGTTTCATGATCCTAAGCGTAAGCGTTCTTGAGCTATCATCCGAAAACCCTCTGGTGGACTGACCGACCGATCAACCGACAAACTGACGGACCGATCGACATGTGCGAAACAATCTAACCCCTCTCTTTCGAAGGGGGGTGGGGGGGGGCATAATAATAATAATAATAATGTTCATTGTCAAATATCTCTAAAAAAAACAGATGTAAGGCGTCCTCTGATTGGCTAACACTCAAGGGTCAGTAAAAACTGAACGTCGAATTACAATTTTGTACGTCGAAATACAAACAAATGTACTTCGACAAACATATTGTACGTACAAGTACAGTTCTCTTTTTAGCTACTTGGTCTTGTTGACTTTCGACCCAAATGGTATGCCATAAATGTGTATTCATATTATAGCCTTCAAGTACTTATCCGATGTTTGACGGAAAGGGCCAAGAATGTGCGATTGTGGGTAAAGTTCCCCAGGGGTACTACGTCCCCGTTCCCCCAATTTATTTCCGTACCAAAATTGTTTGTACCCATTTTTTTCATACCCAATTTTTGTTTTCGTACCCAATTTTGTTCGTACTTTAATTTTTTTGGTAACCGAATTTTTTTTGGCATAATTTTTTCGTACCCACAATTTTTGTTCCAAATTTTTTTTCGTACCCACATACACAACTGTGATGATGTAGATCTACTTAAATTCAAAAGCATCGTCACACCAGTACTGTCAGAACTTTGATTATTGATATTTACGGAGTATTTGCCCCCTGAGCCACGCCTTTGTAAAGAACAGAACCTTCCTGGGTCAAATACAGAGCAGGCCACACAATAAAGTCAATGTATTGCCCAGCCTTGGTGTACGATCGATACGGGATCAAATACTTCGCCTTTTCTTTCAATGTTTGTATCTATGGCAACCGGTGGATCTTGGATTGCCATAAGCCAACATATTTACAAGCATGTGTACCAGTATTCGTTGACATGGTTCCATTACAAATCCGTCTTAAACCAATTTTCGAGTCGTGTTGCAATCGTCTGTTATGAAAAACAATGCTTAATAGCAATACAATCTTATAACTGTTTTTGTACCAAATAAGAATAAAATGCTTGGGTTTAAGTGCTTACAATGATTTTTTAATTAACTATAATTTGTTGTGTGCATGTTTCGATGCAACTCTACTTAAGTTTCACTATTTGACCGGCTTTTCCATTAACACTATCTTGTTATATATTAGAACATCATACACAACCTAGCCTCAACACTAAAAAACACTTTTTTAACTTTTACTAAAATCTTCAGCTGTTGTCGCCTTTCGGTCGTACTTGCACTTTTGCATAGAAGTTTAAAATACGTGTTGTGATAGTTGTATACATACGACGTATATTAAACGAAAATTTTCCTCGCTGAGAGAATTAAGGCAATTGAGTCATACAAAACCTTTGCATTTGATTAGTGTTATGATTATTAAAATGATGACTGTGAAATCCTGAATAAGTCGCACGGCATGAGACGGCTTAGTCGACTAGTGCGGTAAAAGAACATAGTAGCCAGTTTACTAGCTTTTCCAGAAAAGTGAAGCATATTGACGGTTTTAATTAAAGCGTCAATGAATGCCTGGAGGGCAGTGTTAAGTACGTTTTTATGAAGGGTATGCAGGAAAATGTTTAATAACGTAAACTTAAAGACAAACAATCCCGTTGAACTCTGGGAGACATGTTTTTATCAGTTTTTAACCTAAAATCACTTCACCTTATAATAAATCTAACATACTTTTATCTTTCTCACTTTTTCACCTTGAACACTTTTATCTGCGCTGACGGCGCACCTGTCAATAATACCCGCAAGGGGAGTTAGACAGTATAGATAGATAGCTAGATAGCTAGATAGCTAGATAGCTAGATAGCTAGACAGACAGACAGACAGACAGACAGACAGACAGACAGACAGACAGACAGACAGACAGACAGACAGACAGACAGACAGACAGACAGACAGACAGAGACAGAAAGACAGACAGACAGACAGACAGACAGACAGACAGACAGACGGACGGACGAACGGACGGACGGACAGACGGACGGACGGACGGACCGACAGACGGACGGACGGGCGGGCGGGCGGGCGGGCGGGCGGACACGCGGGCGGGCGGGCGGACGGGCGGGCGGGCCGGGCGGGCCGGGGGCGGGCGGGCCGGGGGCGGGCGGACAGACAGATATGACATTAAAAGAGTGAAGCATTTGTGTTTGCTAGTGTGGGATGTAATGGCGTCAACAAGTCGTACCATTGATAAAATAATGAACAGCATTTCTACTTCGGTAATTTAAGCTATAATATAACTTAATAAGACCGTTGAAAAGTTCTCGAAACTAACATAAAAGGGGGACGACCCGGTAATTAACATATTTATCTGCTTGATGGGTGGTCATGATATTTTGGCTGGTAAAGTTGACTACCGAACCAACACGATGATACAGGATTTAGTTGCTGCAGCAGTATTCTCTCGTGTTCACTCATTTTCACTCACTAAAGTATTATTTTGTGAGGATGTATCAAAATGGCTCTTAATCAAACAGAAAATCAATGCTAGTCGAAAAACATATCACAACTGCTGAGCGGAGTAATGCAGCAACGTTTCAGAACTTATGCAATATATCTCTCTATGATGAAGCTTTTCATTAACACTAGAGCACTATTGAGTAGTTATTTCTTATATTTTAGGACTTCCTTAAGAGTAGGCTCTTAAGCTTAAAAATCTCAGTTAAATGCCGTTTTAATACTAATTAGCGCAAACACAACTAATTAAGAAATAATCGACGGGTAACCGTTGGTTATTGCGGTAATAACCAACGGTATGGAGTTCCGATGCTTAGGAATTAAACCACGAGGGCGTAGCCCGAGTGGTTTGATAACAAGCATCGGAACGACAATGCGATAGTACGATGGCGACAACGCGATAGTATGATTACAACAATGCGACAATACGATGGTGACAGTGCGATAGTACGATGGCGATAGTCATATCGTACTGTCGCCATCGTATCATCACATTGTCGCCATCGTACTATCGCGTTATCGTACTGTCGTCATCGTATTATCGCATTGTCGCCATCGTACTATCGCACTTTCGCCATCGTATTGTCGCACTGTCGTCATCGTATTATCGAATTGTCGCCATCGTACTATCGCACTGTCGCCATCGTATTGTCGTCATCGTATTATCGCACTATCGCATTGTCGCATTGTCGCCATCGTACTATTGCACTGTCGTCATCGTCTAGCGAAAATCGAATGCAAAATGTAGGTATTCTTTCTTTTTTTATTTTATACAAAGGGCAATGGCTCCTTGAAAATAACTTAATCGCGATACATTGACAATGTGCGTTGTAAACGGTGGCTTATTTTGCCATATCGTTCTCTGATGCTGCCGGATTTGCAGGTTTCCAAAACACAAAAACGAGTGCTCGGCAAATATACACGCGAAATAAACATGGAGGATTCCAACGCGGCAATTATGACGCGTTTCACCCATGCCTTTTATATCGTTCTAGCGGGTATAGTAATTGTTTTGGCGTGTTGGCGACTATCATAGCCACAAACAAGACAATACGAGATACCGACAAATATATCTGCCAAAACGACAAGCAAATGCGCCAATGAAACAATACGACATGGCTCGCCCTTTTGTTTTTTTGCGGATATATTTTTCATTTTGGCATGTTGTGTTGGTAAATTTCAAAGCGACTAACACGACAAACGACAGTACATCACATACATCCGTCAGCAAGGCACAACTAAGATGTGTCATTTTAGGGCATTCCTGTCGTTATAGAGTGATCTCGTGTTGGCGACCTTAACATTTTTAAATACGCCAGAACGATAACATTATTCTGTAAACAATTTAACGAAACTCTCATGCAAAATGTAGATTGAGTATAGGACATGAGCTTTTACATTTAAAGAAATGACAATAACTCCTTAAACCTCAACGTGATATTAAGACCATTGCAATTTGATATGTAGCAATTGAAGTAAACTAATTAGCCTGTAAACGTTTGCCACAATCGCGAGCTTATTGCACCAGGAGTTGCAAACAGAAGACTGTACCATGCATGCACTGACGGAATGATGCATACAAATTCAATAGATCAACGCCTTTTTGCAGGCATAATACTTATTATTGACATATAATTCAAAATAGGAAAGAAGCTTTCTGTGACATATCTTTTTTCAACCTGCGAATACAAATACACAGGCATAAAAAGCATAATACCTCGCGTCTAGCTTTCGAACATCTTCCCTCAGATATAAAATTTCTCGCGTGCAGCTTCTGTTATTTTCTGTCTGTGTATGCAGTCTGAAATGAAATTCTATCAATAATTAATTGCAACAACTACCATTTAATATAAGTAGCAACATACAGCTAGTTGCGTCTGTATTAATAAGCACTTCAAACAATCAATGTTTAGTTTTTGTAAACTAACTGATGTATACAATATGAGACGTTGTGTCGATATCATGATATGTTGATGAAATTAGCATTTTATAAGAGGACGTCGTAATACGAGAATGTTAAACAACTAGTAAATATGTATTATAACATTTGGCATGCAACTCAATTCACTGTATGGCGAAACGTTATACGATAAGTGACTGTGAGTGGCACTTCATTATACGGTTTCAATTTGAACTTGCTTTACAATACAAAGACTTATTACCCGATTTGAAATTCTCTTCTCGAAATATTCATTTAATTAGCATAAAGCGCGAATTGAGTGAAATATGTGTTTAATATTACATACCTATATTTAAGGCTTTCAACTTCCCTTTGTAACGATGACCTTTCATTATTCCATGAACGCTCATCCAAAGTCTGTTTGGTAGCGATGTGCCTGCTTTTGTATAATACATGCAATTTTGTTGACAATTAGGTTAAGCAGTTCTTATTAACACTGATTTTTTTTTCTGGCAGTGTTTTTTTTATGGAGCATACACATATACTTAAGTTATGCTTATTCTAGTGATCGTTGTACACCAATCCTATTGTTTTCAATTAATTTATTTCACTATGTTCTATAATTTGTTATCAATTAGCAGATGGATGATTTAAGCCTAGGGGCTCTTTACAAATCAAAGCTTATAATGCTTATTTGTCCTTAATTTTCACATTACCTGACCTTAATCGTAAGGCTACGTTTATATTCATTCAGGGGCAACTACCCCCTTTTCGAATTGCGGTCCTCTCTCGTACTTCATGGGCGGCGGGGTTCCCGTTCCGGTCCCCTTTGTGGCGTGTGTTTACCACCCATTATGCCTTTCTGGAAAGAATCTGTTCTTTTTTTATCTTTTTTATGGCATTTTATAATAAATGATAAATAAATAATAAATAACTCATGTCATGAAATGAGTTTATGCTAGGACTAAAACTTAGCTGTGAAAACTTCAGAAGGTTTACATTTGAAATATGTAGTACAACTACACGCAAATGTGGGTATACAAAGCACATTATATATTGAGAATAACAGATAAATGCCATATCGTATTGTAATATATAAACTCTAATTGCGTCGTTTTAAATGTGTGTGCATGGTCATTCATGTCTAGAATGCTGTGTATTGAGTGTCCATTTTTTTGTTTAAAGTAACAAGATTACCATGCCATTGCATATTTTACACAGAAAATTCTTCGACACTGATTTTTGCTAACATTTCGGCGGCAACTATTTTAGTATGTCTTGTGACACATATACACGTAAACTTACCTGTAATCAGCATGTCCATATTCCGTGTAATCTGGGGAAAAAGCACCATACTGTCCTCGATCTGTTCTGTTGAATTCTGTATAAACATATCGCTGTGGAATAATGGGTTGTGTGACCCATTCGTTCTCGTCATAGCAGGGGTTCATGGTCGCATTCAAATTATTTTCGTAATACCATTCAGATGGTCTCGATTGTAAACCAGGATTATTGCCAGTATAAACGATAGACTGTGTTTTCCAATAAGGCGATTGATTCCATTCATAGTAACGCTTTTTACTTACATGACGCCTTCTGTCTTCAAATTCGGGTGATGGTTTGTCGCTCCAATATTTATCCTTCGACGACGAGGAACACATTTCGTTGAGTTACAAATGATTCCAGTTTACAATTGTAATCGCTTGGCAATTTCACCATTCATCCTTTAAGGAAAATGCGCTTCCTTAAATAACATTATTAAATGAATAAATTTAAAGGGGCCTTTTCACAGATTTTGGCATGTATTGAAGCTTGTCATTAAATGCTTTATATTGATAAATAAAAACAAAACAATAATACAATTAAAAAAAGGAAAAAAGTAACAATCAACTGGGCTCGAACCACTGACCCCTGGAGTCCTGGAGTAAAAAGTCTCCCGCTTAGATCAATTGACCATCCTTACACATGCTATGAGCAGATGTATTTTTTACTTATAAATGCAATCCTCGTAGTTTCCCAAAATATAACGACAACCACAGAACTTTCCAAATTATTCAATCGTTTCGCATTGCAACGCTTTATAATTTTTAGGTTTTCAAATCGTCAAAAGATGCATATGATGGTTATTTTAGAGCATTGTAAATGTTCAGTATTACTTATTCCTCACAAATATCATAACTAAAACGAAAATTTGCGAATCTGAAACAACTTTTTTAATGTTGTCAATTTACCAAAAAGTGAAAAGGCCCCTTTAAACACAACGAGGAAGGCGAAAAAGAAAGTGGGTGTCGGATGCATTGATTCCGATTCTTAATTTTAAAAAACAATTATCAGTAAAACATACGTCTGTTCTAATACATGATTTGATAATCAGAACATTTCAATTTTTAAAACCTTACATTATTTAACTACAATTAACAAAATTGATTAGCTTAAACTAACTTACCTCAAAATGCAAGGAAGTATATACACACTTCTACGTACACCTTGATACCTAATGATCGTAAATAACGGGCCAACCGCGATACGCATGAATACATTCACGGTATCAGAAATTAACCGAGCCAATTAAGAGGTGTCGAATACAAAACGTTTAGGATATACAATTATAACGTGTATAATAGTAAAAAGAAAGTACCAAAAGACAATCCAGTTTCTGAGGGTCAAAGGATTTAAGTCATTCAGGATTGATAAAGTTTGAAAGAAATCCATCGTGCAGTTAAAGAGAAGTTTATTACACAATAAGCAAGATGTACGAAATGTTTTACACCCGTGTACAAGAAAGGTGTGCACGTGCTATGCTTAATTCCTTTCACTCTTAGTGGTCATAACAATTGTAAGCAATACAATACTCACTGCTATAGTTCGGGATTGAGCAATAATCTTTACATATTACCTTTAATGTTGCTAGAATTACAATCCGTTGTTATGTCCCTATGAGTGAAAACAGATATCGTCCTTTATACACGTTTGTTTATTTTTATAAAACGGCATCAGCTGTATTTCCAAAAAAAACAACGTTTCTTTTCATTGTGTTTTAACTGTTTGGCAAAATGTGTGTAACGCTGTTAAGATAATTTGCAAAATGTTTGTGCTATAGAAATACAGTTATATAATATTCTTCTAAATTTAAAAGTCGTTACGGCACAGTTGTAGAGCCTACTCAGTGCAAAAGTTTGAAATGTTCGAATCCCGGTCAAACTTTTTTGTATTCAAGTTTGTCCTTGTATTATAATCATTTCAAACCATTTCAAATACACATTTTAGTAGTATAGCTATAAATTTGAATTAATTCTGTTTTGTAAATTACGAAAATATTGTTACGAGTCCATTTAGTGTTAAGTGGTAAAATAAGGTTAATTATCAAGAAAACTGTTCAAATCATTGTCTCGGTAAGATTACTGTTTATTTTGGTTTGAGTTGAACTTTTGAAATATAATGAATTGTGTTTCTTGTCAAATGTCATCATAGTAATAAACACAACGAAATACACTAAAATGTCGGTAAAGACAAATGTTGAAATGTCTTTTTTCCTTAGCTATCACATTTTACGGGGTTAAGAGACGCTTTACATTAAATATTAACCATGTTTTAAATCGGGTTTTGTGTTGCCATTTTTGCAGTTATTTCTTATGATGTATTTACACATTTTAAACAATATTGTTACTGTTCGGCAAACAGGAAACCTTATATAAACACGTTTGTTTTGCGTATGCATTTCGTTTCACATATTTATTTAAATATTGGGTGGCACTGTTTTGAAAGGCTCTTTCAATGAAATAACTTCGAAATATATCACCAATTTTAAAAAAGGTATGTGCAGTTAATAAGCATATGCCTGGCAACAAACTACTCACTGCAATTTATTCACTAAATGTGAATCTTCATCTCTTTCAGAAAGGTACGAATGTGTAAAACATTTATTCCCGATTATGCAGCCCGTAAATAAAATTTGACCATTTCTGTCCGAATAAACGATATTCCAGAATAAAGAGTAGACTTTGATTCACGTATTTTTTTTATATCGCTGTAATCGTAATATCTTAATGTGCTTTTATAATCGTAGCTTTACAACTTCGCAAGTCTTACCATATTTTTAAACGCATGCTATACATATGTCAAAGGACTCTTGCGAACACGCAAACGCGTTTCGAAGACATGCCGGTAATTGTAGCCGCGTTCTGTCGCATACATCCAGAATATCGCACGTTTTCTTCGAGTCAAGTGTCGTAAAATATTGTTCATACTTGTAAATTCACAAAGACAATAGGATTGTGAAAATATATACGACGTGTTTGCATTATTAAAATGAATCTAATAACGAATGATTCGTGATTATAACAATATACTTTATTAATACACATCTAAATACATAATCTTAACACACAGACAATACTTTACAAGTATGCTATATGTGCACAGTAACAACCTTACCATATATAGTATTCATTTGTTTAATTTTTTTCTTTGCACACCACATAACAGAGACAGCTAAACGGTGTCGAATGGTGATTGTTTTTTTTTTTCAATATAAACCAACATGATATAAAATAAATTATATAGATATATGCAGAAACAACAAGTTTTATTACTTGTATCATTTGTGAACAGTATGAATTTCTTTCCACGTTCACACAATTAAATCAATACATTCCGATCGAATTCACAAATGTACAATTGTTTGATCGATTGTTTAAAAATATATTTTGTGTTAATAAAATTATAAACTGTCTCGTCACTTTCTAACACGTGAATTTTCTGGGATATACTACAACAAGCATTTTGTACCATCAACACAATATGTGTCATTAATAATCATATAATGTAAAATGTAATAACTACTTTAGATTGGGTATGATAATTAATTCTTAAATCATCTTCACAAATCATCGTATATCGCAGGCAGTTTTTAAGCGGTTACATTTGAAGAGACTATGAATGATTGTATTTTTACAGTGAACACAACGAATTTTTCTTTGAAGAATATTCATAGAATCATAAAGTGTAATGTATTTGATCTGAATTAGATTTAAGTTGTTTTTGTTGGTTCAGGTTTGTTGTAAACTGTGCAAAGTCAATGTACAAATATAATGATACGAAATTATATAAAATTATACGAAAGTATACGAAATTGTACGAAATATACTGTTAACTGTAAGCTTGATATCCAAAAGTATAGAACACAATTCATTCAATTCTCTTATTTATTTTTAACAATGCGAATTCACTAACCATACATACAGTATACTTTTTCTTTACATGCAATACATGCCTTTACTGTAATAATTTAATCACTACATATATTATAAACTTTCAAAACTAGCGAGGACATTAAGTCACTAGTGTTATTTTGTAAATTCCTCCTATTAATTTCTCAAAATGTCCACACTTTTCCAAATTGACTACTAATCACGAATAAAACACATTCATACAAAACTTATTGTACACTCCTGGTACACTCGGGAATTGTCGCTGCTGCCGCCCAAGATTGACATAAATAAATTAATTCACTAGCTTATTGAAAAAAACGTTGTACAGTATCGAGTCGTCGATTTCGAACTATTTTGATCAAACAGTTTACATGACAGGAAATCGAAAGATGAACAAAACATCCAAAATAGAAAATCAAATACCTAAAATGTTAGTATCAGTTCTGACTACATTGATCTAACTTCTAAAATAAGGCAAGCATTACTGAACACTTAAACCTGATACAATTACATAATCAAACAAGCAACATAGTTATGGGCGGGTAAACGTATTACCTTAACCAGAAAATATATATAACTATTAATGGTCTTTCTTCTGTAATTTATATAGTGTCCGTTTCAAATAACATGACACATGCTATTTTGGTAGTGGGCTCAAAATAATAAATTATGTGTTAATTGATAAAAAGTAAAGTTTAGATATATCCAAAATTACAAGCAACTTATTTAACTTGCTTAATGTCAACGGGAATATTGTTCATGCGTGAAGGCCAAACCGGTATCGAAGTTGTATGCTTACCAACAATGGCACTGAAAGAAGTATCTTTGACTGATTGCGCTTTTCTATCTTGTTGGACGTTGGCCGAAACTGTTTGAGTCATGGTTTGCTTTCCAATATGAGATGCACTTGGTGCATTTTTTGTTTTAAGTGACTGTTTTAATTCTTTTTCTTTCTTGTGTATTGACCCGCTCATTTTATTGTTTTCACCTATAGTGCTCGTCCTTCCACTTGCATTTAGTTGTGTTGAATTACCATAATCGGTTTGTGCCAAACTAGTACTTGTAGTTATAGGTTTCTTCTTCGGTTGCGTCACGTCTTGTTTGGATTGTTCAACGTCCGTTGTCTCAGTTTGTTTTGACGTATTATGATTGTGTACATCAGATAAACCTTCAGAGTGTCGCTTGTTTGGTTGTGTGTTTTTATAAAGTGGATCTACATTAACCGGCTGGTTGACATCCGCGTCAAAGTTGTGATTTTTATGCAGTTCATTTGAATCTTGCGTTCCTTGCGTTGGAACGGCTCGTTCGGCATTGAACATATTTTGGTTTTGTGACATTTCACTTTCCCCTGTGCGACATACGACCTCGTCTGTTCTCTTGTCTGTGTGTTTTGGAATGGTACCGCTATTTTGTCCTTTCGTGTTTTCTAAAACTTTATCTCCCATGGCAGTTTTAGATATGTTATCAGACCGTTTTATTTCATCTACAGTGCAGCTTTCATTTTCATTCTGATATTTCCGTGAAGTCGGTGAACTAGGTTGCTCATCAGTGTTCACGTCATTATAAACACTATCAGAATATTGCTGATATTTATCGGTTCCTTGGGCTACCCCTTTGTACAGAAGAGAACCAGTCTCTGTCAGGCGCAACGCTGGCCACACAATAAATTCAACATACTTTCCGGACTTTGTATAATGTCTATAAACAGTTCCGTCAAATATTTCACCCAGCTGACTTGTCCTGGCGTCCATCGAAACAGGGGGATCTTGTATGACCATCAACCAGCATAGTTCAATACATTTTAACCAAAATTCTTCGACATTTTTTTCATTAGTTTTCTCTTTGAATACTGCAATGATCTTTTGTTCAATGGGCTGTTGATTAAAATAAATATATTTGTTCAATCAAAGCAAATATTTTAATAGGACAATATCAAAAACGGTAGTAGTTTTGGAAAAATATGTCATTGCATATTTTTATAAGCAAAATTATATTATTAGTTATATTTAAAAAAAATCCAATAAATGTTTTCCCGTCACCTAGATTTTTTTTCTCATTTATTTTAGTCCATTATGTATCCGTTTACATAATATATATCATTTTATCATATAAAATTGGATGTTTTTATAAAATACAGCACATACATACTCACACACACACAAACACACCAACACACACGCACATACACGCGCACACACGCACGCACCCGCATACGCATAGACACAAACTCACGCACTTGCCTGCACATGCAAATTAATTTATAAAAACTGGTTTTGTAATTTTTTAAACAACAATTGCTTTTTTGTCACCTAGATTGATACCCAAGTCCTTTGGGAGCAATATATATATACATTATATATGTTATATTTATTTTTAAAGTCATTTGGCAAATATATTACCAGCTCTCTTTTGTTGTAAGTGTTGAACAGCGAACAAATACATGTGTTATGTTTGTTAATCGTTCGAAGCAGATTTATTAAATATTAGATTGATGTGATACCAATACGTTTTTTGTTCATATAGGGAAAGATGCCATGACATGTGTTTTTTTATAATTTGATAACTATGTGTCAAATATGTTCTATAAAGCGTTATATTGGCATCTAAATTGTTCAAGCATGGCAAAGGCAAATTTACCTGTCGTAGTCTCTGAATGTCGTCTTGAAAACGTCTCTTTCTTTTTTCTTTCAGATTTTTCAAAAGACGGATATCCGTTTCCTACATGAACAGAGATGGTAAAGGATGTCTTTAAGGAGTGGCAACCATTTCACATATAAGAACAATCGCTATTCAGCGAGTCATCAAATCATAATAATGGTACCGATATAAGATCTGTATCTGAAATTAAAGCGAGTATACATGATATTTATATAAATATTTTTATTTTTGCTATATTAAATCAACATATAAATCACTAATATTATATGAAATTTATTATAAATCTGCATTTAGCACCATCAATCAAATAGCGTGTACTTCTGTGAAATGTACGACGAGCAAGTGAAGGTCGATATCGACTCGTTTACTCGCATTAGTTGTGAAACAGATATTTCGTCTTTATTTCGTATATGTCTGCATAGGCAATGAGGATTTACCCACACTCATATGTACACTGATGAATTATCTGTTGTACATCAACACATTATTTGCAGAAGATTAAAACATCTCTTTCGTGTTTTTTTTTCTAGTACAACTTCTTCTTAATTTTGAATCCAGTGTTATATTCGTCAGCGTTTTATCTGTTTCTTCATCATTAAGTAATAAGATCGACTATGGTCACTAAAATATATATATATATATATATATATATATATATATATATATATATATATATATATATATATATATATATAGATATATATATATATATACATATATACATATATACATATATATATATATATATATATATATATATATATATATATATATATATATATATATATATATGTATTATTTTAGTAGCTGTTTTTTCGCAATGGTTATGATATGTGTTTTAAATTAAAGAATATTATTGGTTATTAAATAATATTATTTTTTTTAACAATATGTTTTTGTAAAAACACTATGTCCCCCCATATATTTGACCTTTGACCTTGAAAATGACCTTGACCTTTCACCACTCAAAATGTGCAGCTCCATGAGATACACATGCATGCCATGCCAAATATTAAGTTGCTATCTTTAATATTGGCCAATGTTTAAGTTTAACGCAAACAAACCAACAAACCAACAAACAGACAGGGCAAAAGAATATGTCCCCCAGTATAGACTGGGGGACATAACAAGCGGCATGTTAAAAAAAAACATGACGAGGATAACATTATTTATATCTTTAAAATGAGGCAATTAAAAACAATCCCTTCTGTTGACGTGTTAGTGCCCATAATATAAATTGTTTTGTTATTCATCAGCTGAATTCAGTTCACGCATTTGTGATAACTTGTTAAACTAAAATTTAGTGTTACTGGTCGTCATAACAAATAACGATGTTTTAATAAATAACAATGCTAGAGTAATTTAAAGCACGTGCGTTTATTTGTGTATAAGATATATTTTATGTCGATTATGTGGTTTCTAATCGCAGTCATATATAATTAGCAGAATCTTATACGAGTGTTAAAGAGAGATGAGGGTTACCGTTCTGTGTACGTGACATTGTAGCGCCCGGCGTTGCATTTGTTCTAAAATGTAACTGTGTATCTCTCATTTTTGAATTATTTGAAACACACATTTTGATTGATTGGTCGCATTTCTTTATTTTTCGGTAAATTACACGTTTAACATAAAACAATTTAAAGCTAGTTTACAATTTTTGAATGAGTCAGTACCCTTTGATACAAATTGATACCGATTGTTTTATATTTAGGTCGACTATAAAACATTCTGTATCAAGTTTAATTTTTTCAATATCAATAATATCATTCGGTGTCAATTTTTACGCCTAACCGTTAATACAATCGTGTAAAAACGAAATTTTCATAAATGTTTTACAAAATATAAACTCGTGTGAGGTCGTATATAATAAATAAACACGTACGCCATCAAATCTGTCTAGTGCTTGTGTCAATGTCTTAAGATCGTTTGAAGCGTTTGTACTGCAGTCCTGGTATATTGTCTGAAATCAAAATCCAAATTTAACTGTTGATAACACATACTACAATAAATTAATTGCCAGATCAATGATATATTGTTTCAGTGTTACGATAAAACATCACATGTGTTTAGAATAGATTTAAAAAAAACGTGTTATTTAATGAAGCAATTATAAAAACGATAAATGATCGAGAAAACCGATAACAACCCTTTTTTCAATGAAAACTAATATACCAATTGTAGCAAACAAATTACTTCTACTACTACTACTACTACTACTACTACTACTACTTCTACTACTACTACTACTACTACTACTACAACTACTATACTACTACTACTACTACTACTACTAGTACTACTACTAGTACTACTACTACTACAACACCAACTACTACTACTATTACTTCTACTACAGCTACTACTACAACTACTGCTACTACAACTACTACTGCTACTACTACTACTACTACTACTACTACTACTACTACTACTACTACTACTACTACTACTACTACTACTACTACTACTACTACTACTACTACTACTACTACTACTACTTTTACTACTACTACTGCTACTACTACTACTACTACTACTACTACTACTACTACTACTACTACTACTACTACTACTACTACTACGACTACTACTTCTTCTACTACTTGTACTACTTCTACTACTACTACTACTACTACTACTACTACTACTACTACTACTACTACTACTACTACTTCTACTACTACTACTACTACTACTACTACTACTACTACTACCACTACCCTACTACTACAACAACAACAACTTCTTCTACTACTACTACTACTACTACTACTACTACTACTACTACTACTACTACTACTACTACTACTGCGTCTACTACTACTACTACTACCACTACTACAACTACTACTACTAATAATAATAATTCTAATAATACTGATAATACAAATATTAAATAATACTACCAAACAAGCTTGGAGCATCTGCCCAATGGCCTTTTTCTCAACAATATTTTTTTGTTTGGTAAGAACTTCAAAGCAGTTGGTCCACTCATTGTCATACAGCTCAGAAAACCGTTCAGCCAGTTTCATAGATCTGTTCGGGTCACTGAGGTCAGCAATGTCGGGGTTGTTGTCATGCAGCTTGGCTCCAAACACGGCGCTTAAACTATCCCAGCGTGATTGTTTAAGTACACGCGATGATCATGTTGTGTGAAGATACAATCATGCAAACTCAAAGTGTGTAAAGGTTATTCAAAATAGCACTTTGATGTTTTAAGGATATAGTTTTAAGCAGGTAAATTACCGTAAAATATTATCATTTTCCTGTGTTTTTCAAACGTGATTTATGGTATTGATATGTTCACGCTTTAAATATTTACCGATTTTTTAGATCATCATTCGCTTGTTTAAGCTCATGGATTTCCTGTTGTAGTTTGGCAGCGTCCCTATTTAGTCTGTAAATTTTGCAAGATAACGTTGTTCAACAGTGTTTTGCAGCAATGGCGTTTTAGGGACATACAACTGTATATTAGTGACATGCACAAAAATAGAAAAAATGTTTTTGATAAATTAAAATGCAATGTTTTACGATACATCTCAATATTATATGCTTTATTGTTTAATGCTGTTAAATATATGAAAGCTTCGTTGGTTTATTAAGCGTTTTTTCACTTTCATCTTGACATTTGAGACATGCATCGTACTTTGGTCGTTTTAAAGTTTAGTTGTGCTTACCTATCCACTGTTTGTTCGTGTTTAGTTGTTAATTGTTCCAGAGCCTGTTTTGAAGATGTATTTTTCTTAATCCTGCAAAACATGTAAAGATTACATGTAGCAAACCATTAAACCCAAACATTTTAGGTTTAATACTACAAATTCGTAAAAACATACCTAAGGGCACTTAAATTGATATATACATTAAACTATTGCTAAACAAATGAGTATCTTCTTGTAAACGATCAGTAAAAAGTGTGTTTGTATTATAATTAAAAGTTGTGGAAGGCGAAGGAGAATAAGTTGTAGTAGCAAAATGGTTTTGAATAAATGCACTTAATTAACTTCTATACAGATGTACGATAACGGCATTGAAATGCTGCCAACGTGTAAGATATATTGGCTTGATTTTTTGTTGATTAACGGGTCAGTCATTCAATTTATATTTCTGTGAGCTATACACACTTTTCCGAAATAAAACAAAACCATCATCATTTAATCTAGATATAACAAATATAAAAAAACAACTGTTTAACGAAATCGTACTTCATAATTCATAAAAATATTGCAAAGGACTACGTTTGTATTACTATTTTGTTTTTTAAACCACATTTATACAGCGCCATTTTCATACTCGAGATGTGCGTTCAAAGGAGCTTTACAGTTTTTCCCTGATCACTGGGTCATAAGTCGTCCGTTAACATCTTGGCGCAGTATGCAGCCACGGCACATTGGCTTATTTCCCTCACAGGTACCAATTTATACACCTTGGTGGAGAGGAGCAGTTGTGGGATAAATTTCTTGCTCAAGGAAATTCAAGCGGTCAGGGCGGGATTCGAACCCGGGACCTCTCGATCCCTAAGCCAGCGTCCTACCATTAGACCACTGCTCCCACAAACTTTGAATTTTAGTAATATTTTCTGAGCTTGTTTTATGGAAAGAAAAATGAAAATGTGCACATGTTTGACAGTTACAAGGATGAAACATTTAATTCTGATTAATAAAACAATTCAATCGCGAGTCTAGAAATAATCATTTACGTTGATAAAACTAGGTACACACCTTAGTACAACACTTTCATGAAAAAAGTATGTAATAACAAAAAAAAAAACATTTTGCGAAAGATCACTTTCAACTGGCAAGTAAGGTATCAAACTAATTTTAGAAATTTTGCATATACATGTAGCTAAATAATTTCATGTTATCAAAATAAGAAAATTTAATAAAAACAATTTTAAATTATAACTGGCAGTGACTTTCTAAGCAGGTAATGGGTAGAAGTAAAACTCTAAATGAAAATCATGCGACCTGTGATTATCAACACAAAGAAAAAAGCATAATTAGTGTTTATAAACAGTTAAACTTTGAAGACAGTATTCGCGATGTCTTTAAAATCAGATGCGTTCATTCACATAAACATACGATGTTTAAACCTCAATAATACACTTTTAATTGACATTTAAATGTATGTTAATAGAGTATTCTAAACTTAACCATTTTCATCTTTATTTGTTTTTGAAATGATAATACACTGAGCCTCGGCGATTTACAAGTTGTTTTAAACAATAGCACACACAACGTAACCCTAAACAATATAGTTGTTCTTTAGGTCTTCATTTTTTTTTGTAAGAGCTTTGATTGACGATTGAAGATTATGCTCTCTTGACTCTGACCTGTAGCATAATGAGCATGTTATATGAATATTAATAACAAAATACTACAAAAGCGCGTTTGAATTTATTTTTGATAAGTTTCAAGAATTGTGTAGAATATAAATCGTAAAATTCATCGAATAATCTCAATACAGCGAATTAAAATCAACTGTTACAATAAGATATGAGAACGTTATATTGCTTATAAAAATTTGCTAATACTCTTTCTGTGCGATTTGGACCTTTTCTTTGAAGTTTTCGAGGTCATGTCTTGATGTAATGCAAAGTGCAGCAAGACGCTCGAGACTTAATAGAAATATATAATATACTTCCATTATGACAATATACCTCAGCTGTCAACAGGCTACTGATGTGTGTTATATTTAAAACAAAGTTGTCAGGTTATTTGTAAAATATAAAATACATTTTACTGCTATATCAAAATTTAGCATAACGTGAGTAGTGAATATATTACATGAATGTTTTTATAAAAAATATTTGAAAGTGAAAATAGAAATGGTACGTTAACTTTAAATTTAACATAAACTTACTCCGCTTGGAGCTGTCGTATCTGTTGTTCGCTTGTTTGTAGTTCATCTGAACGTTCGTCTATTACCATGAGTGCCCGATTGTACCTTTAAGAAAAACAAGATTCCACATTTTGTTCAGTTACAAATAACACAAAAGATCAGCGCCAAATGTTCTTTCGAATAACTTTAATATTCATTTACAATAAATATTCTACTTAATAGAAACACACACAAAGAACGATGTAAATGAGTCGTAAATAACAGGTATTGTATAGTTTGTGACTTATCTTCCAAATGGTGAAAACTTGTATAAATGTTTGTAAAATGCGTTGTCTTTTTTGGAAATAAATAAAGAATACTCTACATTTCAATCAGTTCCCTTTTGTCTAATTCGTGAATCGTTATTTTCGACTTGCCATCTCTTTGTCTGAAATAGTAGGTAAAAAAGTGTTTCACTTTAAGATGATCTTTAAGTTTCATCAGGAATGTCTACATACTGTAAAGAAAACTATATGAAAAATATATGTATGGTTATAAAATAAAGTGTCGGGAATAATACTTTAAGCTTGTTAATTTTTAAACAATGTGCTTATTGCAATATTTAATTATTAATTTTGGTTTTATTATTTGATTACTGTTTGGACTGTGTCTGCATTTGTTTGTATCAAATATATTTTGAGCATCAGATGGAAACATCCTACCTATATTTGGTAACTTCTTGCTCATTTTTGAATATCTCATATTGTTGCTTTGGAAGCTGACTACCATGTTTTTCCATCTTTGTATTGTGTGACATAGCAGGGGCGTCTCTACCAGTGTTCTTCGTGCTTAGTTGTCGTTGTGGACTTGAGGGATGATGCGTATCCTTAAGAGGTGGATCTGTTTTTGATGTGTTTTGTCTGGCATCATCTCTGTTTGATAGTTCATTAAAACTGGCATCTTGACGCGCGTTCTGTGATTCGGAAGGTATTGATTTAGGGTCCACAGGTCTTGTTGGTTTAGTTTCGGATGATTGGCGACAACCCATCTTTCCGTTATATAATCAACTCTGTGTGAAAACATCCCAAAACACTGCATTGAAGTTGTCAGTAAGTGAAAAATGCAAAAATAACAGAAAATTGGATATAACGTTGTAGCATAAACTGTAATACCAAAATACGTATGTACCAAAGCCAAGCTTTACGATAATAAAACGTATATAATCATGTAACATATATACGGGAGGATTGTTTGTTTATTTTTATTTAATAGCTATTTATTTTTGTATTTATATATGAAATGTTAAAAAAATATTCGTTGTTTCAAACTGTGAATATAAAAGTTCAATATCATTAATATAAAAAAACGTCGTTTATGACTTTGTGGCATTATTTCAACCGCAAACGTTACACCCGTTAAACTAGCTAGACTATTTTTGGCATCCAATCGTTATCAAAGAAAATAAATAAATATTCTATGATCTCTGGTTAATTAACCTCGATACTCTACGGAAACAAATATCCCTCACTTACTGTTAGAATTAACTGCAACCTGTTGTATTTACCTGTTAGGATAATTGCCAATTTTACAAAAGGGGTATTTCTCTATAAACCCATAAAGTACAGAAACAGAACTATGTCGTTATGAATAGCACACATTTCTGCATACAAAAGCATTTATGCGTTTGACAGTTACCATAGTGACGCTGTGTTTTGAGTGATCGTATTCCACATGAATTGGATCCAATAATGAAACACAGCACAAAGAAATCTTCCAACTAAATTGTAAATGCTGTTTAGAGGGCCATGATCAAAGCAAAGCAATTGAAAGTACATAAATACGAATACCGATGGTGTCGCTGAAATTGATTTCATGTCAAATTTAATGTTTATTGAAATCGAAAGTGGGTAAATCGGAACTCTTTTTACGACCATCCAAAGGTAAAACAAAACATGTCCCAACGAAAACAATAATTAGATTTTACTACGTGTTCCTACTCTCGTATGTATCACATACCATTAAACATTATTTATAATAAAACCATTTTATTTAAGCGTGTGTAATTGAATGCTTACCTTAATCACACAACGAGGAAGTAAAACAAGATCACCGTTTTCTACGAAGCCGAAAAACCTGTTTTAAAACCTGTTATCAATATAATTATTGCTCGTCCTAACCCAATTAGCTATTAAGCGGTACATCGTAGATATGTTAAACCCGCTCGATTGCCTATCGCAGCGAACATTTTAACAGTGATATATCATATTCCAATCTCCACGCAGAGTTGTCGTTCCTCTCACATATAATCTCTGCAAACACAAGATAAACATTCCAGATATGGTAGGATTTAATTTTTTGGGGTTTACGTTTTATATTATCAGACGTAGTATCATTCTCGTTTATATTTTGAAAATAATGTATACGTTTATGTTGCGAATAACACTATTAATTTCCTAAATTAAAAAAGTAAAAATATCAACGGTAAAGTTATTGTACCGCGTGGCTAGGCTATCATCACGTGGATGGTTATGAAGGCAGAAATTTGATCCAGCTATGCTGGTTATGGTCCAATCTTTGCGCGGAGGTTGCCGTATTTTAGTTTAAATAAATAGTATACGGCAAAATAAAATAACAATTTATAGACTGATTTTCTGAAAATAAGTTCATGATAATTAAGTTAAAGCCCAATATATATTAGCACATGATTGAATTGCACAGCGACGTTACATAGGTAGTTATATTGAACATAGCGTATATATAATTTAAACATAATTTACTATATAATTTAACGCTAATTTTAAGTTTCGCAGAATAATAACTAATTGGCAACTACACAATACCAAAATAGCATTAACTAACTTATTTATCATACTTGTCGAGAAACCAATGCTTATAAGTGTAGATGCGTAATAATACAAAAACGATTTCGATAGCATGTGATGTTATTTAAAAATACATGAATGGTGAATGCCTATCAGAGCATTATTAAAAAAAGGATTTTCGCATTTAAACCCTTAAACTACTGAATGAAATATGTATATTTCTTTAGTCCATCCTTTATCTACATGAGAATTTTATTGCGTAAACACTGTAAACCAAATTTAATCTTCTTAAAATCCTTATTTTAAATCTTATTTTAAGAAATATGTCACAGAACTGAAAAAAAGATAAGATAGCCATGTATAATAGCTCTAAGTTTCTACACGTTTTAATCACGTTTGCAATTTGGCAAATTCGTTATTTTCTTCTCGTGCGCGTTTAAATATGTGCGTTTGAGTTTAAAACTAACACGCATTTTAAGACTTATTTTCAATTTAATTTAGTACTTTATTTTGAATTGTTTTAAGTGAAAGTCGTCACCAAAAGAACTGCACGGCACTTTTTGTAGATATAGTGAAACGATCTGGAGACGAGACGTGCCTTGTACACCGCACCTCGATTAAACTAGTCAGGCTAAGTGTTGTCTTACAAATGGGCAGTTTATCCATGAAATGTAATACCTATCAAAACATACGGCTCTGCCTATATTTACTGCAGGCATACGATTGTTTCATTTTTCCCTATTAAGGAAACAACCCGCGTGTTTACTAGTTTAATGCATACGTTTTATACAAAGTTACACCATTTTATCACAGTTAAGTAGCATTCATAATGTCATGTCATTTGTACATGTGCTCATTATTGATTACTCTTTTGTGGCAAGGGTTTGATATCGCACGGCTAAGGTTACATTTTTCCTACCAAAGGTGGCATTTAAGGAATAAACAGCGTATTTGCGCTCATGCGCGAACAGACAGTCGCATCACGTGATGGTCGACTCGCAGGAGCGATGATACACATGTATTGCTAAGACTTAGTGTCATCCTACCCCATAAAGATACTGAGAAACGGCAACCGACAAACGCTGACGGAGGGACTCACTACGGACGGATTATCAATGCCAAAACAATATCCCTACGGCTTCGGAAGGGAAAGCTATTTTTAAATATATATGCAGACGGTAAAAAATATTATAGGTTAAATCTGAAAGTTAAATTAAACAAAAAACATAGTGAGTTATTAAATACATATCCAGACGATAGTGCTGAGCTGTTTCTCTGAATAAGTTGATAATCGACTTTACTTTATTGTCAGTATGTCTAAAGGCGAGCAACTTCTGCCATAACATACACTTTCCGTAGTCGTCCGTAGCATTTCGGAAGGACAATTGACATCATTGTATCATGCATGAGTTCATGGTGCTTTGTGCTTTGTGCTTTGATGTCACTCACATCTTGCCATCGCGTTAATTAATTCAACGCATCAATGTTTGATTCCATTATGCATTGCGCCTATTGCACAAGTCTCAATTTACGAACCAACATACACATACCGAGCATGCAATTTAGGAACACTAATGTTGCATCTGTAAACATGTATGATACCATTAAGCCGAAAGTAAAAAGGCATTCGTTTTCAGGCACGATGTGTCATCAAGCATGAAAATGTGTCTACATCCAAGTCCAACGTGCAATAAAGAATCATGACACAGTAATACAGAAAGATGTTTTTTACCCTAAAAACCGTCCCATACACGTCAGCCTCTATAGGGTAACTGCTGACATATTTACTTTTTTCTTTAAAGGAATATTTTATATAAAAAGCACTTGTTAAGGAAGAATGTGTGAATACTGGAAATTAATGTTATTGTTAACGTGAGAAAAACAGTACCGATACATATCAATTGTTTAACCTAAAGGGAGTCAACTTTCAATGTAAAGCCAATTCAGTAAGCAATGGTTACATACCTTGAATCTGTATTGTCGATCTTCGTGCGTGAATGACAATTATTAATTTAAACGCGATATAAAACGAACCCAACAACATAAATATAGTTATACATGTGAGCCATTTGAGCATTTGATACATTTTCTAAAAATCGAAAGCCGTCTGTACAGATTGCAATTAAAGTAAATGTTGTTCACTAAGATTGTATAAAAATATAAATGTTTACCCATTGTCAAACATTTACAAACAGGTCAGCCAATCTTATATTTCAAAATGTATGCTCATCTGAGAAGGTCTATAAGTTATATATAAGTTATATAATACGAAATATGTCTCATTTAATTGTTTAATTATCGAATTGTTTTAGTATGATCGATTTACTGTGTTCAACCGACAGTCGTATTTCGTTTTTGAAAATACATCATTTGGATGATTTAGTTTGTGATCATAAATCATACTAATTATTAACAATTCAATCAACATATAGTTAAGGCCGAATCAGCACCTCTGGTTTAAACGAAAGGTTTGTATTGCGTAAAAGTGATCGTGCAATAGGTTCTATACAATTGGTTTAGATGACGGAATTCAAAACTTCTACTAGTAATGACGACAATTTATAAACCATCATTTAAACAGCATTACATAATACATATAATCATACATTATACAATTTCAATTCAAGAAAGTTATTGTGTATCATTGACAATACAAGTGCAAGAGTGTGCGTATCATTATATTTAAACCTGTGCGTTTTTGGAAAACTAAATGGAAAATGTGTACACATTGTATAAGAAAGCAAAACAGAGCGGTTTATGTATAGATTTTCGCCATATATTTCTACGCCTCAAATGTAACAGAACAAACGCACGATTTCCTTTTAAAATTTAGTGTTCCCTGTTTGTTATTAAATATGTTTACTTATCAACGTGTCTAATGTTTGGGAGATTTGGGTATGATAATTTTGCATCACTTGATTTGTATAATTTAGTTATCTACTGCTCCGTTGGACAGGAATACACAATGGACTGAACTACTAAACAAATACAAATCGGTAAAATTAAACGATTTTGTAAATACTATGCATGTGTACATATATTATTTTTATGACAACTGCTATGAATGTATTGTATGTTAAATTATATTGTAACTTTTTTCATCATTATAACCAAAATTTACGTTTTTGTTGTTAAGAAGACCGTGTTAAACAATTCAAACAAATTTACATCGAGATTGCCGATTTAGATCTACATGCTGTACTGTATAATTTCGAAAGAATTGTCTTATGTGCCACTCTAACTTGTGTAGCCAATGTTTCATTTGATAAACGTCACGGCAAAAGTAAACTAGACACACTTTGAAATAAAGAATCATTAACGTATTGTAGGAAAAGGATGCTTTCTGGAAGTGAACTTAAACATATTCACTGATCACACTTCAACGTTCCATGATGCCAAATCAAAGGTTCAGTTAATTAGCGTCACGTAATGTCAGACATGCTTTGCATAGGTGTCATTCATGAGTTTAATGCTTTAACAATGTCGTGATTTTAAGTTTAATCGCGCGGGGATTTCATGATCATTCCTCTTTTTATACTGTAATATATATATATCAATTGTGTCCATGTACAACTTGCTAAGTATTGCAATGTTAATACGCAGTTTAAGCTCTGCCTACCTATCCGGTAGTTCAATAAATAACCGATCTAGTGTTCAGTAATGTATCGATATGGTATTTCAGTATTTGAAAGCCGCAAATTAATGAAAACTATCTGAAATAAAAAAGTCTCTCTAGCTCACCTTAAACTTGTAATTTCGTTATGTTTTAAACATCGGAACGTCACCTCAAGCAAATATGTTTTGCGGCTAATAAAGTCATTTGCGAGAATCGTTTAAACATAAACGCCTGTTTACCCGAGTAAAGTCATGATACTAACTAGAAGGTTTTTTCCCCCGAAAAAGACATTAGAGTTTCATTGAAAATAGGTTTAATGGCTTGTTAAACAATTTATCGACACAGATGTAGACGACGCATAATACATTACCTTCAACAGACGATAGGCATGGCATACCATGTGGTTATGTGCGGTCAGAAAGTCTTTCGAAGGAAGTTTAATTTAAATGCGTATATGTCCGTCTGTTTGCATGACTTACTTGTTTTGTCTAGAATAAAAATAAAGTAGATTTTGTGATAAACGTAATTCCGATTATTGTTCTTAAAATGCACGCTGGATATTTCAACAGGTAAACACATAATCGTATTTGTAAAGTTGGTGCGTGTTTACGTGAATGCTCACTTGGAAAACGGTGAATATCATCTTCGTGATGAGAACACAGTGTATATATAAGATATATCTTTACAAATATGACCCGCTATATGATATAAACAGGTTTTTCTTTTAAAATGCGCCCGTTAAACGAAAATACGATTTGAAATGAGTTTTTTTACGTTTCAGCCTACGGAATCAGACGGGCGGCCCCGGGCGGCCCCGGTCGGACTCTTAATCTTAATTATAGTATAATATACCGTAAGACTGTTTTTTTATGTTATATAATTGATTTACATGTTGTTCAATCGTACTGCCAGTACATTGAAAAGATTATATGCTGACAAGCTTATTAAATACCTGACCCAGAACCTGTCATAGTGTAGTAATTGTATCGGCGCCTGGTAATTACTAGGTGAACTTTCGCCAGTAATATCAGTCACAAGGTTCAATGTCTGATTTAAAGTATGAAATGCGTTCAATAATGGCTACATGAAGGTCGATATCACCGTATATACTGTTCATAGCCTTGTTTCACTCTGTTATGTTTTTATAAAATAATAACAATCTTGAATCAATAAAATGCCACACAGAGAAGGATTGCATTCTTACTTTATTATTTTTCACAAAAGTCCATGCCAACCAGTCAACTGCGCTCTCTAATTGACCTTATTTAACATTATTGTGTATTATTCAACACAGATATGTCAATTGTCTCATCTAGTTTACGGCTATTCGGGTGTTGATGTGTCTCTTTTTAGTGGATATATCTGAAGTTGATTATGGAAGACACAGTATGGTCCCAGATAAGAGATTTGCCCGCCCCCAATTAAATCTGCTTTGAAAGCACATAAAACACAAATATAAAACCGCGTACTCGCACACACACACATAAACGCACACACGCACGCGCACGCACAAACGCACACATACACGCACACGCAGAAATGCTGACATGCAAGTATCACGCACTTACCAGGTGGTCGTAGTCAAAGTGCCCCTATGTTTTGAAAGTTGCCAATAAATAAATTATTTTCATATTTACTTGCTTACAAACAAAATACACAGCAGTTCAATTTATGATTGTGTTAATTGATAAACGATAAGTTGTTGTCACAAGATATATGAGACAAAGCTCCAAAAAAGATGCATATTTGCTTATTTATCTATAAATAAACAAAATGCATTGCCAATTGACCCAAAGCGTATCGAAACGCATTGAAGTCATATATGAAAAACATATTTAAAGTCATATTATCAAAGATACGTTTAACATGTCTATAAGAACTCAAAAAACAATCATTTCTCTTTCAAAATATTTATAGAAAATTGTTTAGAACAATTTAGATACAAATAAATTCATTTATGCATACTATTTTTTCTCCGAATTAGATGAGTAATAATCAATGTAATCACTATCAATTTTAAAGTGATACTACTTATATAAATCTTTGGCGCAGTATTTTAGGAAAAACAGTCATTATAAATGTTGAAGTGATACATCTTATGTTATGCATCAGTAAAATCTTTGTTGACTTCTATGGCAAGCGAAATGCACATTAATTCCTTAAACCACGGTTTAACAGTTAACTATATAGTTAAGATACTTTGAACCCGGGTTCAAAGTGCCGTTTGCACATTAAATCCTTAAACCCGAGTTCAAGAGTTTGAACCGCAGTTCAAAGTGTGTCTAAAAATAGATACAAATCTGTTATCTGAGACAACCAATAAGCGGAGCTTAAACCACAATTAGCTATATATAGAAGGTAAATGCCGCGATTTCATTGGTCCTCTCTTAACTATAGGGTTAAGAGACTTTAAACTGCGGTTCAAAGTCTTAAACTGCGGTTAAGAGGCGCGGAATGCACATTAATTATTTAACAGTTAATTATATAGTTAAGAAATTTTGAACCCGAGTTCAAAGTGCCGTTTGCACATTAATTCCTTAAACCCGAGTTCAAGAGTGTAAACTGCGGTTCAAAGTCTTAAACTGGGGTTAACAAGCGCGGAATGTACATTTATTCCCTAACTGTTGAATATATACAGTAATAATACTAGTTGTTAATTCATGTTGTCGTTTTATTACCAAATTTATGGATGTAATCGCTAAATTATCTCAATTTCTTAACCCAGAAGTGGATAGTTCCGATTTATTTACGGAACCACATACATTGATAAATATGAAAAAACACTAGTTTAATAATATAAATCCTTTATTAATCAAAATCATATGTTCAACCTCTCCTATACCACTTTACCATTGTAACGATTTGGAAACAGACCGGACTAAAACATCCGTATTAATAATAATAATCACAACAAATAAAAGCTTTATTTTCAAAACGTTACACAAAAAAGAAAAATGGAAAAATGACATGTCAACATTTTTTTATGACAATTTAACTTAACTAATACAAGAATAATGGTTATGCATTAATTAAAAATAATTTAACAAAGCGGGATGCTAAGAGTTCTTTATCGACGCACTCCCACTCAATGAGGTCTATTAATGTATAAAGTTTCAAACTGATGCTATTAATACTTTTTAACGAGACAAACGACGGACAAGTGACCCCTTTAAGAAAACATTGGGTAGAAAACAATATTAATGCACAGTATTCGATACAAAAGCATTTGTTCGTTAACAGAAAATACTATAAGTGTAACATAATTATACTATGTACAACAACCTCAAGGTAGACACAATGTAATACAAATTTGTAGTTAATTAAAGATCAACGGACCCGATTAAAAAATCCTGAAATACACCAATATTATGCGAGATTATAACGTTTAAATGCATTTCCATATCATAATTCGATTAAAACCATCGTATTCAGCGAGTATACAGCCGATAACTATGCCGATTTTTCGCACTTCGTGATCGAGTCGACATTTTTGTTTCAACCGGAAGTGACGTATGAGTTAACCACTTGCTACGAGTTCATAACAAAGGAAACGGTATCAGCTTTTGTCTTTTTAAAGTTCGTCATATAACGTGTTTTTATTTTTCATAGTACACATCCACAGGACATCGCATCTTGACTGTTTAAGTATTTAATTATAATTTAATCAGGCAAATATAATTGACACATTGAAAAGATATAATTATTTCCTGAAACTGATCGACGTACGAATGCCAGTCCAAATTTACTAACCGTTCAAGTTCAACACTTCAACAACGTACTAGTTGAAATAAATAATGTTGATTTGAAATGAATAATTATTACGTAAATGGTCGTGTCATTTAATACTAAATGACCGAGAATAGATGTTTTATTTATTTTGCTAGTATCCTGACATGGCCATTTTGTTGAAACCCGATGTGTTCCCTGCACACGATTTTTTATTTATGGTAAATTGATCTCATTTATGTCGACATTCACTTCAAAGTTTGAATGATCTCATTTCTGTTGTTTTTTAATAAATATTTTTTAATAATAAGTCTTGATTTTATATAAATATGACGCAATTGAAATTTTCTAAACTCTCCACGAGCGAGGTGACTTAATATTATTAATGAGAAATAGCATGTCAAACTTTTACTCTCGATGTTTTTGAAATGGAGAAAACATTCCAACACAACAATATATATGTAGCATACAAGTTTATTGCAACATCTAAAAATATAAATTACCACAGACACAACAACAGAACAACTTGTAACCTGACGACAAGTTTTAGAAAACTGGACGGAATAAGTAAATGAGCTTTACTAGCACAATGTTGCAATACAACTTGTCATGGAGTCATATTAAATACCTTTAACAAAATGACTTCTAAAACATCTTTTACAGACCAATATTATCACACAAAAAACACTACATGGTCCCAACATTTAAAAATAAAGGTGTTGACATTAACATTTTTATACTAACAGTATAGCACACAATGGGAAAACTATTATTACAGCATATTTGTCAAAGTAATACATTCACATTTTTCAAAAAAATAATTGTAGTTGCTATGTTAATTTGAAACAATACGTGATCAGTGCTTCAGCTAGGTTCTAATTTGTCAAAAGGGCACATTCGTAGACATTGTCATATAAAACTTGGGGCATATCATGTTTTCACGTCGAGTCTGCACAGTCTTATCAGGGACACAGGCTAATATGGGACGAGATATTTTGCGCACGCTTTGTCCCATCTTTCCAGCGCGAGGATTTTTTTAATTAATTACAAACATATATGGCACAGGCTAATCTGGGATGACACTTTACGCACGTACACTAAACCCAGCTGGAGCAGTACATGACAAATGGCATGCCAAGTTGTTTCCAATTACTGTAATTAATTAAACCTAGAGCGGTGCAACTGCACTGCTTCATTCTTTAAAATTTTCTTCGCAGATGATGCTAATGGTGGTGGAGAGAACAGAATGGAAGAAGATGCCTGCTTAGCAATCCGGGTGCTCTTGAACTGTTGTTTTAATTGCAGCAATTCAACCATGAGCTCTGTGACATAATCTGAAAAAAGCATCAACAATTTATTTTTTACTACTTGGTTAAACTATGCACATTGAACAAATAAATAAAAATACACATATTATGCATAAAAAACAGCAACAACAGTCAACTTAGTCAGTTTCACTGTTAGGTTTTTGTATATTATATATTAGAATGCCAATTTTCTATTTTGCTTAGAAGGACCATTACCATAATTGCAGGCCTCTTTGACAGGTTTCACGACATGGTGTCCCGCCTTGTACTTTGGATACGAAATCCTGTAGCGCTTTTCGCCGTTCTTCTTCTCTGCATGTTTCCTGTGCGCATTAGAAACGGAATGCAGGGCTGCCAGATGCAATCTGGATTACAAAAAATAGCCTTTAATCACAAATTATATCAACAATTACTATTTCATATAACAACAAGGCTTGTCACCATAGGATGACATATGCCCCCTTTTTCCAAATTTGCCTAAACCTAAACGCAAAGTGTTTTTCCACATTTTTCGAAACCTAAACGCAAAGTGTGACGGAATTTCAGACAGACAGTGCGATCACTATATGCCCACCTTCACGGGCATAAAAAGTAACTAAAATCATTTTCACAACTAATGCATATTTATTATGGACATATGCTCATGGGCACTTGATGGTTTATGAACTGCAAATGACAATGTTTATTAGTCAACTAGGATATTAATTTTACTCGAATTAAAGATCATATTTTTGGTTGTTAGAATTTCCGCAACCAATGCCGAATGTAAAAAAACCCAAACCGCATCATAATCAAATGTTGTTCTCATTAAACTTGCACAAATATTTATCAATCGTGTAGGAAATAAACTAATTTTTGCCTTAAAGTTGTAGTTTTATAAATTATTACCACTGGACTATGAAAGACAAAAACAACATGCCTGCGCTAGCTCTTCTGTAGATATAATATTAATCGATCACAATTCATACCTCTGTTTCATTGCTGCGTATGAAAAGCAGACAAATTTTGGCGCAAATTGGCAGACCACCTTGTGTTGAGCCTCCAGCATCGAGGTCTGTTCAGCTGGTGACAGCATGCGAATGTCAGAGAGAAGACGCTTGCTTCTGATGACCAACAGTAATTCCTTGCGCGCCTTCGAGCCTAAAGACAAGTAATAGTCCAGCTTTCATGGCAACACATGTCATTGAACAAAATTTCATTATCATTTCATTTACATTAATCGGATGTTAAATATATAATCCGATAAATGTAAATGAAACAAGGGTTGTTTGTAAAACATGCATGCCCCCCATATGGGCTGTCCGTTGTAGTGGCAGCCATTGTGTGAATACGTTTTTTGTCACTGTGACCTTGACCTTTGACCTAGTGACCTGAAAATCAATAGGGGTCATCTGCGAGTCACGATCAATGTACCTATAAAGTGTCATGATCCTAGGCAAAAGCGTTCTTGAGTTATCATCCGAAAATCATTTAACTATTTCGGGTCACCGTGACCTTGACCTTTGACCTTGTGACCTCAAAATCAATAGGGGTCATCTGCGAGTCATGATCAATCTACCTATGACGTTTCATGATCCTAGGCATATGCGTCCTTGAGTTATCATCCGAAAACCATTTTACTATTTCGGGTCACCATAACCTTGACCTTTGACCAAGTGACATCAAAATCAATAGGGGTCATCTGCGAGTCGTTATCAATCTACCCATTAAGTTTCATGATCCTAGGCGTATGCGTTCTTGAGTTATCATCCGAAAACCATTTTACTATTTGGGGTCACCGTGACCTTGACCTTTGACCTAGTGACCTCAAAATCAATAGGGGTCAAGTGCAAGTCATGATGTGTTCTAAAAACACTGTATTATGTGAATTGAGAATAAGACATCAAACAGGGAATGGACACCATTTTGGTGATTTTCTTAAACAAAACTATTCATTTCATGATCTACATTTATTTTTGCAATATAGTATTAGTATCTTTAATTAAAGCTTTATACCGGTAAGCAATTTTCCATGACTATTTCATTAAAAATGGTTGTTTTTTTTTTCATTTTAACTGTATTTTAAAACTGTGTCCATGCGCAGCATTATAGCTCATTTCATGAGGATTTGTTTTTTAATTAATAAAAAAATCAAGTTTTGAAGAAATCTATTTAAATGATGCCAGTATTTATGCAAATATCTGTTTTAATTATAATTTGTCAAACTAAATAAATACAATATATAAAAAAATATCCCAATTAAAATAATACAGTGTTTAAATTAAAAGAAAGCATAAAGACAAGAGACAAGAATAAAAGTGTAGATTGTTGTTCTTAATTAAAATGTTATTTATATTTTTTGCTGTTGTTCAAAATTAAAATGTTATTTATAGTTTTTGCAATTTATTTCCTATTCTATTTATAAATACTGTTCTATCTACTAGTGCAGTATGTTGTATATTCAGTTGTTATGATTACTGCAGTCTGATAATCTGCTTGTTTTATTACTGTCTGTGCCAAATACAATTGATAACAGTAGATCACTGATAACAATACTTGACTTTACAGAAACAAAGAGGACCATCTATTTTATGACACTAGCTTGATTTATGGCAGCTGTAGGGTGGTAATACACCACATTCTGCCAACTTGGTGCCTTGTTGGCATGGTGATTTGCAAAAATTCAGCTAGTTTAGTGACCAACTTATTTTGTACAGAAACCACCTAATTGAAGCAACTTTATAAATAAAATATAAAAATGATAACCCGAAAAAAGCTTATTTAATTTTACACATATTATAATGCTGTCATTTATTTTCTACAAGATTTGTAACACAAAATTGTAAAATAAAGTAAACTTTGTATTCATAATAGTTAAACTACATGTTTTTCTTTTTTCCACTTCAGAAATTAATCAAACAACACATCTTTAGTACATTGAATGCTATAATGAAATCTCAAAATGGCTAAAGCCCATAAGGAGCAAAATGAGTTTATTACACTGAAAACTGTTTCCAATGCAATTAATGCATGTAACAATATTAATTTGAAAATATAACATTTATTCAGTCTTAAATTATAAGCCAGACATCCCGGGTCTGGTAAGATGTTATTTGGGCTTCTAGAAATTAATAATTTATATAGTCAGGCTATTGGATTTTTCTCCTGTTTCTAATATAGAACAATGATTTTGGCTAAATATAATACCCTGAAGACTGAAATTGAACTGTTATTTAAATTATCATGGCACTACCAGTAGCCTAAATAGCCATCAGCTACTAAGTACTAGAATCAGTTGCTGTTCAATTTATGAAAACACAAAAAAATCAAGATGCATTTTATGATTCACACTACATGAAGAATAAATGGTATATAAATAATAAAATACCTGTCGGCTACTAATTCAAATTTCTTTTTTATTCTTTTAACAGTTAAATGGCACACTATTTCTAACTTATCATCTCTTTTTCTAAACCAGCATTAATACATTATTGGAAGTCTGAATGTATTTACTAAAAAGTCCTTGCGTTTTCACATTTTAAACAATAAAAAGATAAGCAACACATTATTTATTGAATTTTTGGTAAATAGGTAGAAAATATGGCTTGTCAGCAACTGCTTTACATTAGAACTTGAGCTAAATTAACCGTGGTGGAAAACAGTAAGAGGTCACGGTGGTGTAGTGGATGCGGTGTCCGTCTAGCGATCGGGAGTTCCTGGGTTCGCTCCCTACTCAGAGAGCTTTCTCATTATCTCCTCCATAGACACCAAGTACTGGTTCTTCCCAGGAAAGGGACTCAACAGTGTCCACTGCTTGAAATGCTAATTGTGTCGACTAGCAGTATATTTAGATAGATACACATTTGTATTAAGATCGAAATGTGTCGATTTCAAACTGATGCCTGTCAAAACAATTACAATAAATAATTAGATCTTGCCGTACTGCCAAAGTCAGTTTGGTTACTAGCTGCCAACTATTCTAACTACATACAATGATTTTTAATTCAAAAGTATTTTTTACATTGTCAGTGTTTGAGCTTTTTGAAATAACATAGAACTTGTGGTATTAAGATGCATATCTGATCATTGACCTTATTAATTAAGTTCTTACCGTTTTGCGATTTCTCTTGGCAAAAGCACCATAGTTGTCACGTTTCCGTTTGGGGGCTCCTAACTCGTCTGGCCTTAGGGCTTTCGGCTGTAATGCCTTGAAGTTGTCCGTGTCAGGGAACAAAGTTGGCACTGCATCAGAATGCAGCGACAGTCTCATCCCAAAGCCCGCTATCGCCATCACACTCGGGGGGGGGGAGGGGGGGGGGGGGTGGACAAAGCACTTATCCTCAAAATGTTTTATGCAGAGTTTTGCATATTTGCTTGGCGTAAAGTCCACCACCTTTCCGTCGATAATCCTTCGTGAATTCACGGCTAGAATCCATTTCCGCTTAATACTTTCGTCCTTTGAGAAGCCGAAGAATCCTTTCTTCTCCGTTTGCTTTTCAGAACGAGCATTGCAGCCAAACGCTATGGCAAGCGGTTCGACGCATAATCCCAAGAAACTAGGTTTCTCATGAGAACCTAGGTTCTCAGAATGAGAACCTAGGTTCTCATGAGAACCTAGGTTTTCAAATGAGAACCTAGGTTCTCATGAGAACCTTGGTTTTCAAATGAGAACCTAGGTTCTTGTGAAAACATAGGATACCAAACGAGAACTTAAGTTCTCAGAATGAGAACCTAGGTTCTCATGAGAACCTAAGCTCTATGTGTCTATGAGAACCTAGGTTCTCATGAAAAGCCTAGTTTCTCATGAGAACCTAGGTTCTCAAGCGTAAACCAAGGTTTTCAAATGAGAACCTAGGTTCTCATGAGAAACCTGGTTTCTTGGGATTTCATAAACCTTGGTTCTCATGAGAACCTAGGTTCTCATGAGAACCTAGGTTCTCGTGAGAAACCTGGTTTCTTGGGATTTCATAACCTAGGTTCTCATGAGAACTTAGGTTCTCATGAGAACCTAGGTTCTCATGAGAAACCTAGTTTCTTGGGATTATGCGTCGAACCGCTTGCCATAATTAACCTCCAGTTGTCTCCCATTGCTTGGTACACGCTGGCGGCATATGTGTAAAATGAATAGAAATAGGCGTGAAACCGTGAATGTTTCTCCCCAAGAGTATTTTCTGAACAATGTTCAGACAATGCTCAGTAATATTCTACGAAACTTATCTGTTGAATATTTGTGACAACAGGCATTAGCCGTCGGTGACCGCCTCTTGTTCATGTTTCCGTGCATGGGTGTTCTTGAGGAATGAAATTAGTAAAGTAATCGGTCGACATTGGTCTGAACACGTTAATAAAAAATTGAACTGTTTATGAAATACATCTTTAATTGTAAATATTATTTTGAGACTAAAAATTCAGATCAATCGTTACATAATACATTGTTACAGCATTAAATGAGTTTCAAATATTCAGTTCCCTTGTTCAGGCCTCAAACGACTGTACGGTACAGTTTTCTTTTTTAAGTATGTCTGTGACCTACATGTAGGAAGCAATCATTATGGTATAAAAAACAAGTTTTATCTCTATTGATTATGTGTAATAATGTATTATTCAATCGTAAGATATCGGCAACACTGCAAGAAAAACTTATGCGCTAAAGACTTTGCAAACATATTTCAATAACTTGAGATATCTGCAAAAATAAAGTTCTTAACGGCGTGTTTTCATTCTGTCCAGCCCGTGTGTAATCATATGTGAACCCAATTGATCCTGCGCCCTGAATAATATGTGTCCTAAACGAGCAAGTTTACGCCGTCCGACGCGTAATTCTGAAAACCTAGGTTATGAGAACCTAGGTTCTCTGAAAACCTAGGTTCTCAGAGAACCTATGGTTCCCAAATGAAAACCACGGATATGGCAAGCAGTTCGACGCATAATCCCAAGAAATTAGGTTTTTCATGAGAACCTAGGTTCTCATGAGAACCTAGGTTTTCAAATGAGAACCTAGGTTCTCATGAAAACCTAGGTTCTCATTTGAAAACTTGGGTTCTTGAAGCCATGTGCAATCTTCAAGCGAGAACCTAGGTTCTCAGTCTGAGAACCTAGGTTCTCATTCTGAGAACCTAGGTTCTCATGAGAAACCTAGTTTCTTGGGATTATGCGTCGAACCGCTTGCCATAAAACGCTGCACAATGAACCATCTTATAAATCAGTAAATCCTCAATGTCATGTAAAAGTTCGACTCGTAATCAACACAAAAGAAATTAAGTATATGCAAGTGAATGATCAACACAGTCTTGTAATCCTTGAAGTTTTGAGGGAAATTTGCATGCTTCAGTGCATACTGTACATAACATGGGAATATTCGTCATGCGCAGTGGTGCACACATACGTCATCGGGGTAAAATAGCGGCGGAAATTGCCGAACGCGTTACGGAAATTCCCGATCATCAAAATCATCGTTTTTTTAGCTCTAACTTTTTTTTTAATTTTATATTTTTACTTTGTTGTTATAATATGGTATTACTTTATAAAATATGAACAGTTAGTCAGATTTCTTCTGTTGACCTTTAAATAAATAAACTATAAAATGAATCATAAACATAATAGTCTCGCGTTCTGAGAAAACTGGACATAATGCTGGTTCGTAAATTGTCATCCCAGATTAGCCTGTTCAGTCCGCACAGGCTAATAAGGGACGATAATTTCCGCTTTTATGGAATGTTTCGTTTAAATGATGTCTCTTCTTAGCGAAAATCCAGATAAGGCGGAAAGTGTCACTTTACGCACAAGCATTATGCCCATTTTTCTCAGAACACGCCACAATTATGCATGTTCAAAACCATTTCTAGCTACATTTTCCCACATTCTCTTTCACTATTGCTTTAACTTATATTTTTATGGGACCGTTTCATCAAAGATCGTACGACAATCTTAATTTATAACTTTAATTTAAAAACTAAAAATATACAAGCTGTTGATAAATAGCTCCGCAAGATATAAGCCATCGGTAAGAAAATGATGAAATAAATGATTTTACTTGAAATAAGCAAAAATATGCTTCGGTCTGTTAAAATAATGTTTCTTTGAAATTCGTATCGTATTCTAAATTTGTCGTACGATGTTTGATGAAACGGGCCCATAAGAATATAAGTTAAAGCAAGAATTTGACAGTGATCTCAGCTATATCATACTCTTGGACACACTCAAATACTGTTTACAGAAAATACTATATTTGTAACATAATTATACTATGTCCAACAACCTCAAGGTAGACATAAGTGTAATACAAATTTGTAGTCAATGAAATTAACAAACTATAAAATGAATCATTAACATAATTGTGTCGCGTTCTGAGAAAACTGGTCATTATGCTGGTGCGTAAATTGTTATCACAGATTAGCCTGTGCAGTGTGTAAACTAGGAATAAATCGGCCTTTTTTGTGGAGATAAATAACGAAATACACTTTTGTACAAAGTCTACATCTTAACGTGTATTTTTCGATCGTAATCACCTACCATTTATTGACCTTTTTGCCATTCAATAAAGCATACACTTAAATTAAAAGTACGCTTTATGGAAAAAAGGTCAATAAATAATAATGCCGGTTTCACGGTCCTGAACAAGGGGTTTCCGCGCGTATATATGAAAAAAAAACTGCATATTTTACAAATTGAGCTGTCTTTGCATGTACTTGTATATTGAAATCTGTTTACTAGTGATAATGAGTGACAACAATCTAGCATTTAATGATACCATAAATCTATACTTTTAATTTATTTTACGCAAGTATTTTATATCCCTATTGTGATCAAACGTGATTGCTTGTTTTCATGATATTTCGAACACTGCAGTAACGTACGATCTTTAAACGTAATAGCAGAGGTTACATTTGCCAGTACCCGTTAAATACGTTATTATTATATTAAAACTGGCTAGTATATATACTATAATACTATGTAGTTCATGTTCATCCATTTCGGACAAATGTCTTTTTGTATGCACCCGAAAGAGGGCATATAGTGATTGCACTGTCCGTCTGTCTTTCCGTTACACTTTGCGTTTAGGTTTCGAAAAATGTGAAAAAAGGGGCATATGCCATCCTATGGTGGCAAGCATTGTTTAAACATGTTAAAATATTTTATTAAAGCAACTGTTTAGTTATTGGCTTTAAACTTTGGCTTAAATGTCTGCTCAATATGCCAAGAGATGACATGAAGGCATCATAGATTGTGTTTATTGACCTGCCACAATTAAATAAAAACAATTACATTTATCAAGAGGATTTATTTAATCTGTAACAAGGTAAGTTTTTACAGACATATAAAGGTTCAAATCAGTTAATACTACATGTTGATTACATACAATCAATCTTTTTGTTGTTTGTTTTCGTCCTTATTTGTGTTCGTTCATTGAATTCAATTTATTCTGAAAGAATTTCCATTTCTGTATATTTTTTTGTTCTTAAAAATGGTCGAGAAGATGTGCCAAATAGAGATTGTTATGGTAACCGTATCACGATGCGGTTCATCAAATGCAAACAATAGCGAAATGGCCGCTGTCTTGACGGCCAAAACTTGCGCATGTGAAAACCTGACGTCATTATCGGAATCCCCAAAACCTCCTATGATATTAATAAGTAATCAAAGTACTGGCAGTACTGGTGTGACGATGCTTTTGAAGAGGATGGATATAAAACGTCAATTTAAGTTTATCTATATCACCACAATTGTGTATGTTCATACGAACATTTGGGTACGATAACAAATTTGGGTACGAAAATTTTGGGTACGAAAAAAATTTGGTACGAAAAAAAATTGCGTACGAAACATTTTTGGTACGAAAAAAAGTTTAGGGGTACGGGGAAGTAGTACCCGTGGGTAACTTGACCCATTGAGCGAAACTGGGAGGCGGGTCACATTCTTGTTCATTAAGTATGGCAATACATTCATGATGATTATCGAAAGTAGGTATGAGCACATAGCCGGACCATGTGAGCTCAATCGTATGAGCACTTGACTATCCGAGTTCGCCCACGAACATATGGATAAGTTAACTAATAGCGAAATGACCTTATACATGTATATGCTGAAATCTAACAATCGAACGAAATATCAAACATGGTATGTACACTTAGGTGGTTGTGTAATTTCTGTTAAAATATCGTATTCAATATGTAAATTTTAAATGATTGTGCCCGCACTTGAGTTTGTTGCCTTGTTTGAGTCTATACGCGCCTAGGCTGCACCCAGTGTGTGTATTTGTGTTTTTCCAAGGTAATGAGTTATCTCCGCGCTGAGGCTGCATAATGTTGGGACCCGGAGTGCGTCCAGCACTCCTACCTAATAAGATTAGATTGACGACAGTTGGGACGAATTTTGAATGATAGCTGCAATTTCCAGCTATTTGTTTTGTACTGAAATACTTTTTAATTTTTTATATGGTCAAATGCTGCGGGGGGGGGGGAATGAGATTTTCCGGAAAAAAAACAACTGTCAGGAATGGTGACTACAAAACATACAAAATATAACATTGCGCCGGGAGCGGGAATCGAACAGGTGTCGTAAAGGTGAAAGAACGAACGTCCTTACCACTGCGCTAGCGGGACGGACAATCACGCAAATAAATGTTGTTTTATCTATAGATATCATAGCAGTGCAGCGTTTACAATTTGCAGGTTCGAAATCGTTCGCATTCTTTAGTTTTGTGATCACGTAAAAAGTTTATTTTACATGTTTTTATTCGCAATTTATTTACTAAATCGAGAACAAATATCAAACAAAATAGAGAAAATATATAGTTATTTCATTGGTCCATAAAAATAAAATGGATGTAAAATTACTAATTTGAAATTAACGTTCTGATACACTTATTGAATCTGTTTCCCCAGGATATGCTGTTCTATTAATATTTACCTTTATCAACACGAACGACAACTCTGCTAGGAGAATGTTATCAATGAAAATCAACGAGCAATCTCATACGCAGTGGCGAATGCCAAGGGAAGTAACTGAAAAATCGAGTTATCTCAATCGGACTGGCTCGGTCTTTTACATAGGTCGCCATTGTGAAGATTTATTTTACTGGTTATCAAACCTTGGACGCTGTTGTTCCAGCATCGTCAAAAACATCATTTTGAATGAAAAAAAAATCAAATTATAGCGAAAAATCAATTATTACTATTTTCACTATCAAATATTCAACTCAAAATGACCCGAATATAGGGTGCATCGCTTTGAACAGCTATTACTTCATCAAGTGTGAAGCGATTTCCATGGACTCGGTCTTATTAAACGCAGAAATAAGCGATCCTGTAATGGCTGAATCAGTGTACCATGACATTCGCGCTGTAAACAAATAATATTTGTTGGAAATTTAAAACCGCTGGCATGTTTCAATAAGAAAGACATTTGTCTTTCGAGGTTTAATGATTTAAATACTGAATGCATTATGCATCCGTTGCAATGAGGCTCGAAGTCACTAGGCTTAGCTATCCGTTATACAGTCAAGTTACCATTACCGGATCAGTAGCGTAATAAAGTTGTTCTGATGAAAAGCAATAAATGTTTTAAGACTTCTTTTACACCAGTTTGATTAAATATTACTTTGCTTACTGATTCAGCACATAGTTTTATTTTTAATCGCAGGCAAAATGTATTTGTGATACCTTTTTTTCGCCGCAGAATTCATGCATTAACGGATCAGTTGTAGACATAACGGATCACGTGATCGAAACCACTCCGGGGGCATCTAACATGCTATTTGAATTGTCGACACATGAACTGTGTTGTTAACAATGACCAAGTTACATTGCCAGTTATAAATACGCATATTATCACGCTTGATCCGTTATTGCCCTAATTCTTCATTTCATTTAAGGTGTTGCAAAATCTTAAACACGAATCAAAACTGAAACGGAGTTTTGCAGGGAGAAAGACTACTAAATAGCCTTTAAATTAATGCGTAAACTCTTTACTTTTCAACAGAGTTTTAGAATGTGTCCGCTAATAATGATAAACCTCTTTTTGGAAACGAGACAGAAGTAAACAAAGTCGTATATACATGTCGCCAAAACATACCAAAATGTTTAACAACGAATAGCTCCAATTACGACTCAATCAATGCATTAAAAAAAAAAACGGCCTTGAAGATGCTGTGTGCAAAATATCATCTAAAAATGTCAACTTATCGCGATACGCATAGTCTTCAACATCAAAGTGATGCGCTATGGGTAATGATCCGGTAATGATAACTTGACTGTACAGTCAGTCAACCAGTTTAGAATAACCTGGCAAAAAACGTTAATTCACAAGTCCAGTCCACAATAATTTCTTTCGGGATTTAGTGTCAATGTGAGATGATGTAAAAATAAAGGGTAAAATTTATTTTGTATGATAACAGGTTAGGCCAGACGGCATATGCATTTTTTTGTCAAAAATAGCCAATTTAAGTTCACCTTTTCGGAAAATTATTTAAAATCATTCAACTTACAGAATTTGTATTTCAAAACATTATCATGGCATTTGTTTTCAATCAGCAATTTTTGTATTTGAAAATAATAAAGCCTTCTATTTCCATATGCGCATTTCAAAACATAACTCATTCAATCAGTTCTGGTTAACTTTTTGCTGCATTTATCCCCCCCCCCCCCCTGTAAGCATAATACAAAAGCTTTCTTACAAAAACGTTGTAACTTTATTCCTTTACCTAATGTATACCTTAGACACTTATCATTTTGTTTTTAGTGGGGTATTATGGAAAATTAAATACAAATTTATCGAAACTGCTGATTTTCCAGAGCTGATTGACATACTGTACACTAATCCGAATCGACTGTATTTCGGTTAGGGGTATTTATATCAGATTTATACCATAAAAGGATCACAAAGAAAATATATAAATATAACCTTATTTTCTGCAATAACCTCACACTTTTGACGAAGTCTGCGTTGTCTGCAAAACCACTTTGAAGTTTTCTTTCTATATCTTGGAATGCTGTTTCAAACGTACGTAATAATTCACTAACTTCATCCGCCGCTATCTTGATAGAAATGCGCCAGGAACAAAACAATATCACATGACGAAATTGGTTAATAATTAATGTGCAGAGACAACCAAACACCTAAAAGTCTTAACCTATTTTTCAAAGTCTTCAACTGCGGTTTAAAGTCTTAAACTGGGGTTAAGACGCGCGGAATGCACATTAATTATTTAACAGTTAACTATAGAGTTAAGAGACTTTGAACCCGAGTTCAAAGTGCCGTTTGCACATTAAATCCTTAAACCCGAGTTCAAGAGTTTGAACCGCAGTTCAAAGTGTGTCTAAAAATAGATACAAATCTCTAATCTACATAATTCAGAGACAACCAATCAGCGGAGCTTAAACCACAATTAGATATATATAGAAGGTAAATGCCGCGATTTCATTGGTCCTCTCTTAACTATAGAGTTAAGAGACTTTGAACTGCAGTTCAAACTCTTGAACTCGGGTTTAAGGATTTAATGTGCAAACGGCACTTTGAACCCGGGTTCAAAGTCTCTTAACTATATAGTTAACTGTTAAACCGTGGTTTAAGGAATTAATGTGCATTTCGCTTGCCATACAATTAGCTATATATAGAAGGTAAATGCCGCGATTTCATTGGTCCTCTCTTAACTATAGAGTTAAGAGACTTTGAACTGCAGTTCAAACTCTTGAACTCGGGTTTAAGGATTTAATGTGCAAACGGCACTTTGAACCCGGGTTCAAAGTCTCTTAACTATATAGTTAACTGTTAAACCGTGGTTTAAGGAATTAATATGCATTTCGCTTGCCATAGACTTCTAACTTTACCTAATATTTATAACTCTTATAACCCATGCTATAACACGTTTGTATTTAGCGTTTTGCTCAAAGTTGTCGCCAAGTACACATCCAGTTCGAAATCAAGTTTGTTGCGTTGGTATGATGAGAAATAAGCGAACATTCTCGACACATGTTAAATTCGGTCTCCATACACTGGAGTTAAGTCTACTAAAGTATTCATAATTTAGCAGAGCGTGTTTTTGACTGGTAACATACATTGTGGATTATTGACAAGAACAGTGAACGCGTCAAGATAATCTGCCATCGTTATTCGTACTATAAGGTAACATACGTGACGACGATATCATGACTTATCCATGCAACTAAACGCCTCCTTGGATGGTGATTTGGTTCTGCATCACGGCAATCATCTGCACCATTGACGCGAGCTTCATCGTCTTCCGTCCTCACACCTTGCCCGGAGGGATAGCGCATAACCTTCTCTTCTTTTGTAAGTGTTGCTTATTGTCTGTTTTTCATTTATTTTACAAATCAGTGGAAATTATAGTTGTATCGCGGGTTGTGAAAACAAGTCGGTTGTTGATAGATCAAGTTGCAGATGTTTTTTAGACGTAGTACAAGCAAACGTAACACAAAAAGCATCTGCCAACTGAAATAGAAACGTACGAAACATAGAACTTGTTTAAGCAATCCGATACTAATTAAAAGGTGCATATTAAACGATACCTCTGTTGTTTTCTATACTAGATAAATACTACATCTACACCGATCGACGGTACAATGACATGCACGATTCATACGTCCTGACTCAAAGCTTGTAAGTTAATCTGGGTTTAAGTTTATTTATTGTGTGTATCTTATCGTTTAACTTACATATTTCTGCAGGTCATTTACAAACAAAATGCATAGCAATTGAAATTATGATTTTGTTAATTAATATACATTGTATGTTGTTGTAACAAGAGAGTTGATATAGAAAAAGCTCTACATAAGACGCATGTTTTCGTTTGTATCAATTTATACAACAAAAAGCATTGGGCATATTTAAAATCTCGGTATGCAATGTAATCAATTTCCCGCTTTTACAAAAACCAAAATAGTAGAAAATAACATGCAAAAAGACCAAGCAAACAATTAATTCTCATATAAAATATGGATCAATCGAGATGGTTTGAAGCACCGGTATTCATGACATAAAAACTATGTCTTGGGACGATCCCATTAAGGTAATAATAGGTGAAAATGTAACTAAAATTATTGAGAAAAAAACGATATACTATGCAGGCTAGCGAAAAAACACACAATCAGTGAAAGCGAATAACCACTGACTTAGTAATCAAAAAGGATCAGACATCGGATTCGCATGTATTATTTGTATAACAAAAGTTCTGGATATCTGGACGAAAGAGGGATCTGCACACTTTTAAAGAAATATTATTATCCGGCTTGATTATTCCAAACTACTGAGAGTGAGTAAGCAAGTAATTAAATTGGGGTTTCTGATAAGTCTGAAGATGAAACGTTATACCACAATATTGCTCGGGATAACAGAACATGTAAATGTTGTAAGCTTAATGTCGTAGAAAGTGAATACTATTTTTATTAATATGTCCGTTATAGAAAGATATAACCAAACATATTTAAAGTCGTATTATCAACGATGGCCAACGTTGAATAAATTTGATCTGCTAATAAGAACACAAAATAAAAAAACATTTATCTTTTAAAATAGTTGAGTCGTGCTCTGTAAAAAGGGGGTTTAATGCATGAGCGTCAAGTGTTGTACCAGATTGGCCTGTGCAGTCCGCACAGGCTAATCTGGGACGAAACTTTCCGCTTTTATATTTTTCGTTAAAAGAAAGTCTCTAGAAATAATCAAGTTTAGGCGTAAAGTGTCGTTCCTGCTTAGCCTGTGCGGACTGCACATGCTTATCTGGGACGACACTTAACGCACATGCATTAAATCCCCTTTTTACAGAGCACGGCACATTTATATAATGCAAATTATTTACGGAACAGTTTAGAAACAAATTAGTTAATCTATGTACACTATTTATTCTCAAAATTTGATAAGTTATAATTAATATCAATATTAAAGTGATGCTAATTATATAGTACCATGAAGTCATTGTCGTAGTATTTTAAGAACAACAGTAACTATGATTGCTAAAGTGACACATCTCATGTTATGAATCAGGAAAATCATATCAATGTCATAGCATGTTACTGGTGTTGTTGTTTTCGACAGGTATAAATACTTTCAGTTCGAAATCAAGTTTGTAGCGTAGAGAAACAAGTGCACATTCACGACATATGTTAACTTTGGTCTCCATACAATGGAGTTTACTCTCATTATTAAAGCAAGTTAATAAAGGATGGTAACTTCCCTTAAGTCTTGAGGGTTTATCATTCGCAATTTTACAAATTGTTTGCACACTATATATGGGAAGTAACCATCGCTTACAAACTTGCTTTTATGTTGAGAGTTAGCTGCAGTGTATGGAGACCAATATATATATATACATGTTCTGAATCCAAATACGCAATACTTTGGAGCAGTTAAAACACTTCAATTTATGTAATTGTGTATTTAATTTTCCTCAATTTATTTAATAAATTTTTTATAAAACATTACAACGCAAATACACATATTTCATAAGTGTACAGATATACAGATGTAAACTTAAAAAACTACAACACTGTGTTCTGAGACTTCTCCTGATGCCAGGCATCCACCATTATTCCACTGCCTCATTGTCTGGTCCTTCAATTATAACCATCACCAGAGCATTGAAGATAGCAGACTTTAGACGCCATTTTCATTGTTCTGAAGCCCTCTTGCAGTCTGAAAAACAATACAAAGATGTATTTAAGCATTTTTTGTGTGTTATTGTATTTTTGACAGTCTAGTTAAGTACCCACGGAGCAATACCTACTGCTGGGCTGCACTGGTCTTCACATATGACCAATGAGCAACGAGCACTACATACCTTCAAAATGGTGGATTATTTTTTAAACAGCGGTTTTATTTAAAAGTCTAATATATGTTCATAAAGTGACATTAAGACATGCTTTTATATTGAAATCTTATAATATGTAGTGTCTAACCTTTGATGCAACACATGGCCTGGACTATACATTTTAAGGCACAGTGACTGAGTGACATTTGTGCAAATATTTATTTTTTAATCGAAGCAAGTACTTTAACATCGGTTTTGTCTTTCCCAGTATAGTTTACAATTCAGACTAGTGTTTTAAAACACACACAACAACAGTTCTTCAAGTAAATAATTGAACATTCAATACGTTTTCAACCAAACCGGAAAATATCGGTACACATGTAAATGAAGCGCGATTACGATTACCTTGCATACAAGTGAAGTGGTTTACTTACCGTAAGTGTTATACGTGCAAAATCGTTCAGTAGGTCAATGTCAGGTTTCTAATTTTTGCGTCTATCATAAAGTTAATAAATACATTAAAAATGTAGCCAATGTTCGCTTGAACAATTCAATGTGTTCAAATCGGCAGTCAAATTTTGGTTTTGGTATCGTTCGGATGATTAGCTCTGATCATGAGACATTATTATTGTCAAAAATATTTGGCAAACAGCGTAGACCCAGATGAGACGCCGCATGATGCGGCGTCTCTTCAGGGTCTAAGCTGTTTGCTTAAATTCTTGACAATAATTATGTCTCATGATCAGGGTTAATCATCCGAACGATTTCAAAACCAAAATTTTACGGCCCAAGTTTAATTTCTTGGTTTAACGAAAGTTTATTATTGAAAAACAGTAATTCGGTATATGGTTCTCTACGATGGGTATGGGAATCTCAAAGTGATCCTTCAACTACTTAATACAAAGATGTATAAACATACAAGCTATAAATTGATGTTCACAATCTCAATTGAACAAAGTCTTTAGTAGAATTGCAAGATTGAACGTATTATCATCTTAAACGCTGTGCGGTTATGTACAACACAATGAAATATGGGTATACAGTGTAAATGGACGCAATTTTTATTTGTTTTTATTTGCTCCACATACTTCTAAGCTTCAAGTGTATCCTAGCGAACGAATTATTTCCCATATTAATCCATGTTTTGTAGTGTTAATGATCAACGTGTTTAAAATTTTGGGCCTTTATGTATGTTAATGTTGCATAACTTGATTTGTTCCAACAAGAAATAAACTGCTTAGAAAATTCGACAATTCGAAAAGAAGACACAATGCGTTCAAGTATTAGAAATCAATGAAAATATAACAAATATTGTGTAAATATTCATTATGTGTACTTGTATTATTAGTTTGAAAATTGGAATAAATAAAACGTATGTTATATATCGACTGTCAAAATATACGAGGATTGTGTTGTGAAATCTTTATTTAACAGTTCACGCGACAATTGGTTTTGAAACCCAAATTCGCGTTTCTTCTAGGGATTGCTGTCTAAGATCCACGTTCTGAAGTGTATATTTTTAAGCCTAATATAACAATGTAATTTTTGAATTTCATCTATCATTTAAGACATTGAACGGCAAAAAAAAAATAGACACACTTTGAAAATTATTTACTTATTGGGGTAAAGGAAGCTCACTGCCATTTAACTTTACCATATTCACTGATCACACGAATACGTCCCATAATCCCTAAGCCATGGGTCGGTGATTAAAGAAACATGACAGGATTTTGTATTGTAATAGAGTAATCCAGTATTTACGTGTACCGCATGCTAGCTATTGCGCTGTTATGAGGCATTTTATGCTCATTATTTATCGATCTTCTATTTCATTAACTAAACAAATCATTTAATGTATACGTCTTCTCAAGCAAAACATAGCCTTGCAACCAATTTGGTTATTGGCGAGAATCGTTTGAACATTTACACTTATTTAATCGCATAAAGCCGTGATATAACCGGGAAGATTTTATTCACGAAATAGACCAGTAAGTGTCGTTGAACATATGTTTTAGGAGTTGTTATCTTTCTGAAACAATGAATCTACATACATGTAGACGACGCATTACTAAATAACTTTAAAAGACAATGTGCATGGTGTACCTTTAGGTTTTAGAGTCAGGAATTCTTCATAAGGATGACTAATTTTAATGCGCATGTCAACCATGTCAGTGTAGTTTTTTAGCATTTGACAGGCAAGTGCCTGCATGGAAATGAAAATTAAATTTTGAGTTAAACGTTGACCGTTTTTTTTCGGATATACTTATTTGTAACGGTGGTCAGAATTAATGCAAATGTTCACTTGGACAACAGTGAATGCCATCTTAACGATGGGAACACCGTATATAACATGCGGATAGGTCCATTCTGGATCTATTTTCAAAAATACTATTCGTGAAGTCGAGTTTTGTTTTCAATGTTCGCCATTGTACAAAACTCGATTTGATTTATTTCAAACTTTCTACATGTTCTGTCTTTTTATTATCGTTTAAACCCCCGAAATAAGGCGGACGACCCTAGACTGACGCTAACTGCACAGGTTCAACATAACCCACATTTTTTCCAGAAAACATCGTTAGTGAAGACAAGCTTTTTTCAAAGTCTTTACGTTGAATTTTGTTATCAAACGTTAGACTTGATGTTATACATCGGATTAACAAGGTTTTAATCGTCTGCTGGAACATTTTAAACATTATATATTGAAAACCTTTTCAAACGACTAACATATAACATATCATAGTGTATTAAGTATATTGGCGTCTGAGATGTAGACTTTTCGTCAGTAATATCAGTCACTGGGTTAAAGATATGAAAAAATCAACTCAAGAATGTCGACATAAAAGTCAACATCACAGAAGTATTCTATTCATATTTCAGTTGCAACCTGTTTTATACGATGTTCAACATAATACTATTATCTCGTTAGTGGTATTATACGCTCAGTTATTACTGATATTTTTATATTTGACAAGGAAAACGAGGAAAAAGGAAGGAAAGCATATAAAGGAAATACATAACCTTGCCTCCATTAACGCAATATATATTAAAGCGAGTTCATGTAATTTCATAATAAATAATTTATGTACGCAATCTTAAACCCATGAATGTTCATTGGGAATATTAAATTAAATTAATTACAAACTATACATGGCATCCTCAATCAAACTTTGTTTACTGCAGTGAAATTTACAACGGGCAACTTAACAAATACATGGGCAGGTTTATTCTTATTTGTTGTCCTGCAAACGAATCTGCATATACTTATACGGATTTTCCAAAAGCGCAATACCATGTGTACATGAAGGAATTTTCTGATGTACAGCACAAACTTATTTGCTATAACATGTTTCTTTCGTTAATTTTCTTGACAATGTACTACTTCTTCTGAACATTTATTTGCTTGTTTGATCCATCGACGTTGTATTAGTTTGTGAAAAGTAGTAAGATCGCATAAACTCGCGTTAACAACTGCACGGCAGTTTTCACACACTGAGGTGGTAAAGTGGATCAATCTGGAACTCGTTTTATGAATGTTGCTGGTCGGAGTTTATCTTTTTATTGTTGTTTATTAATAATGCTACTCCTGTTCAAAGTATAATTTTATATACTTTAAACAAAATGTGAGCATAATATGAGTCTTAAATATATTATATATTTTTGTATTGTAGTTTTCAAGTTATGGTATTATGCTTTCAATACGAGTGTTTCAAGCAGTAGCGGTAGTAAGGTTACCTTAAGGATTTAAAAAAAAGATTTCGAGAGGGGTTACGTGTTTATTTCTATTTAAAGATTTGACCCAGTCACAATTTATTTAGTCGCGTGTAACCAAAATTTAGACTTTGTCTACATATTTTCACAATAAGCATTCTGGACAAGTTTCACCAAGATTGAGTCATCGTTGTATCTTATAGAGGGTACCAATATTGTCTAAGATTTAATCTGGGTTTTGTACCAAATTATAAGGTCCTGCCTTCTTAGATAATGTCCATGCTAACATTGTGACAACATTTCATGAAGATTGAGTCATAAAGGTGGTATGGAAGGTATGTAGCAAAAAAAAACAACACTAAAAGCAGTTAAATAACAGCCATGTATGGAGTTTTCTGCTTCTGAATTATTTTAGAACGTGTACATCCCTACAAATAACTGCTATGGCACGGTGGTAAATAGGCATTATCTTCGAAATAGGAAACGATCACCATTCTTAACACCACCCTTGCCTTAATGAAGATGTGAAAGGAAAATGGTATACCGGTTTGTAATTATTTAGTAGAACAACGTTCATTCAGTGAACAGAAAGGTTTGCAATATTACGATTGAAATGTATAACAATCAATAATAGACATAATAATCAATTGTTTTGGAGAAATTCTCTTACATATGAAATCATGGGAATTATTCATTCAAGTCTACTGGTAATAATTCGATTCAATATTGTTTAAGGTATCGATCGAGTGAAAAACGGTCAAAACCGTAGTGGATTAACGATATTAACGAAGTGCACACACATGCCAAATAATGCAAGAAATTAACACCAATTCTTAACATTACCGGAAGTTGATTAAATAGGCTGGTGCTAATGGCTGATGTTCATCGGCTAACATTGTCGAAAATAGGACTCCGGATATCAAAGCTGACAGAATGGCAGAACTATTTATGGAATTATACTATTCCATTTCTTCATAAAATAAACACAGACAGTATTTATTAGTTTTAGTGTTAGCCCATGATTGTACATGTTCAATCTTCAACTTATATGCATTACGTATTGCAAAGAATAGCATGTTCAGTTCAAACGAAAGCCATCTTCTTGCGGACAGGCAACACAACCAACTCTTTAACTGTAGAATATTGTGATTCATTAGCATTCAACTTTTGCACCAATAGTTCAGATAACCACATTTCATATTTACATGTGTTGCATACTAAACTGTCTCTGCTCAATACTGTTTGTTATGTTCAATTTATATGACACACACAAATAGTTTTAATATAGGTATATTTAAAAAGATACATCTAGACTTAAATGTAACATTACTTCGTATTTTAATTATTGCAATTAATTTACCCGAATATCCCCACATGGCTATTGTGGTATCTTATTAATTTATGATACCGATTAACATATTCAGTTCGTGAGTAGATTATAAATTTTCTAATAAGGTCAATACATAGTTGATAAAACAACGTTGTGCCTATGAAACCAGGATACAAGATTGCGATGTTAACATCGAGATCGTGACCTGTCCTCAGTCGAAATTATCATGCGAGATCGCGATACTAACATCGTAATAGTGCATCGTTTTTCACTGTTTCACATCATTCTCTCGCCATTTCGCATCGTGATTTCGCGAGGTCTAATTGCAATATCGTGCCGCCGCATCGTTTTTTTCGCATTCTCGCCCTTGAAAGTCAAAGTTGATAGTACGAAATGACGATGCGAGATTGCAAATCGAAAGTACGAGAATACTATGAACAATTATCGATATAAATGCTGTATTTTCACATCGCGTGCTTGCATTATAGACCTTACGGACGAGAAAGAAGAAATATTATACACAGACATATGCTTACGATGCCAGACCGCGTTATTATCGTGATTTCGCTTCTTCGCATCGTGTGCGTTTTCGCCTCGTCGATGTATCGAGACACCGCATGGCCCTAACGGAACACTATACGAAATCGCATAGTTTGAATGAACAGCGTAAATAGACGACAGTTACAAAACTGCGTCTTGCCTTTAAGTTAAAATATATCAAATGAACATTAAATGCTAAAAATAGTTTTCAAAAATCGCTCGCGTTATACTTAGTCACAGGCATTTTAAACATTAAGTAGGTTTGCGTTCAAGGTAAAATTATAAAACTTGATGAACTTGATATTTATGTACCGTCAAAATGTATTCGGTATCAATGCACTTTATCCTCTTATATTCGGTAACGCATAATTGGGGTGGTATAAATGCGTTATCTGTACATGGAGTTTGCAGCGGCCAAGGTCGTTCATGACTGTAATCTGCGACCTTTAAGTTTTTTACATTGTGTGATCTTCGAGCGGAATATAATCTAACCCGTACTAATTCATAGTTTGTTAAACCACTGACGTGTGTAGTTAACCCACTTTTGACAAGGCTCAGGCGGTTCATTTTAAGGCCACGGTTTTTACAAAACCGCCACTCGCTGCAATTTCTGAAAGAGCAACGCCCCCATATAACATGTATTGCTCATTATAAAAGCGGACGTATTTACAATTTAGCATAGCGTGTTTTTGGCTGGTAACATACATTGTGGATTATTGACTACTATTTACAGTAAAAGGAAACAATGTCGACGCTACATAAATATTCTAAATTAATGAAATGTTTTTATTTACCTAGTTTTTTGTTATTAAGACTGAATGTGTGTTATTCCATAGTTGTGCAGTATTTATGCAAGGTATTCATAGAATATGCATAAATACAATTTAATTATGCATAAACATATACATAAATAATTTATTTTCAAATGCCGTATAGAACTGACAAACATGGGTAAATATTCAGGTAGGAAATGATCAGTTGTAATAGCCATAGGAAAAAAAACCTTATCTGGAGCTTTGTATACATGCATATATATGTTGCTTTATAATGTTATTTTAACATTTGCAAGTAACATTCTTACGATGCTATTGATATACATTTTACTAAAATATTATTATAATATTTAATACACCTGTGTATTTTGACGTATCTATCTACTGTTTTTTCTTTAGAATGAATTACGTCGAAGTGATACTGAACATTGTGGTGTTATATTGTGTAAGTATGTTATAAGCAACAATAGTAATTCATTGTAAAGTTCCGTGATTGCATTTTGTCCGAAGAATATTATTAAGGGTTTTAGTAATTCATTGTAAAGTTCCGTGATTGCCTTTTGCTCAAAGTAAATTATAAACGACTTTAGTATTTCCTTGTAAAGTTCCATGATTGCCTTTTGTCCGTCGATCGTCGTCCGTGGTGCGCAACCAACATGCGTGTCGTACATACTCCGTCGCAACATTTTAAGTGTAATCTTCATTGAAGTTTGTCAGATTGTTGTCCGAATGATACCTTGGCTGAGTTTGAAATGAAAGAAAGATGCTATTAACACAATAGAAGTCAGAGTTTGAGTCCGATTTTTATGGCACTTCTCAAAACATTTTATGTATGATATCCGGGCCATGTTTGAAAATAGGTCCTCAGAAAAAAAAAGAAGCAAAGGACGCTTGAAATTTGTCCTTTCATGATTGTAATTTAATTCAGATAACGCTGTATAAGTAACATTTTTAGTATAATTTTCATGAAACTTGCTCTTAATAATGCGGTAACGTTAAGTTGATTAACTTTGAAAATGAATCCGGTCTGCTGAAAAAAATTGCGGTCAGGTAACATGGCGGCTAGGGGTGCGTCTTTTTCTTTTTATGGCAATAACGAACTCTTATGAACCTTATAAAAACTTGTTAATGTTTTTGTTTTCGGTAATTCTTAGCTTGGTAATGCACAAGATCATTGTGTTGATATAAAGAAGCAGTTCTCCTCCCAGCTCCGAATATGTTGGTTGCGGTCAGTGATCGCCTCCCCAGTGATTGGTGCGGTCTTCTTGACCCTAGAATGGTATGCAGGAAGGCAGCGGAGGTATTAGATCAGAGTTTTCCTTCTCCTAGATGGGCTACCAACCAAGGTTGACAATCCCTTTCTGCCCGAAACAGATTTAGGGCGCCGAAGACCCACCTGCACCCCTGTTCCTGTTACTTAGAACATCTGCCGGGCTCAGAAGCTAAGCCACACGCGAATGCAAGGAGATGGATTTGGGCTGAAATTGGCTATTTAAGACGCTTGCCGTATTTGGCATTTCTAGAGGAGTGAGCGCGTGTCCCCGATTTCCACACTGACATTATTAGCCTTGGGTACGACTGAACTCTTAAAAATAACATAAAGTACGTTTCAAATGACACCTTGACCGACGTACATTGTGCGAAAACTAAACAGGCTTTATCTATTTATCTGTATGATTACGGTCGAAGTCAATTTATTAATGTGGTATGTTTAGGAACATACGATGTTGTATCGCTTTAATAGCTTAAAGGGCATTTGTACTTTATTAGAAGACAAAGTATAACATACCGCACTTATATTAAAATTGAACAACATGTATACAAAAATTACACTAAATAACTGCGTTTCGTTAGTAGAACAATGGCATTATATTGCTGTAGAACCAAACTTTACTTTAAGACTCCACAAAATGAATATTGTATAACTAAGATATGTGTTCATTTCCTTTACGAAGTATAAGTGTTGATTGGTTTAAAGTTTTGCTTAGAATCCTCTTAACAGTAATCGAGTACGTACGGAACAATATGTTTATTATATTGCTACAACAATCGCGGTTTTGCTCGGTGCAGTTTAATAGTATATATACGTATCATAATACCTATGATAGCATAGAATTATTATCGGGTCGGAGTGTTTCAACAAGAAAGAACAACCATTCTCGTAATGGTCGTACAGGCGCGCTTGTTTGAAGTTCTAATGTGTCTTGTCGCTGCCCTTCAAACTGATCCTCAGGAACAAAAAATCTGTCAGAAATCTGTTAACTTTCCAAAATATTCATGAATTTTCTAATTTTTGATTATTGTAATTGTTTTAAGATTGAATTAAGTATAAAACTGTATAAAACTCACAACTGTGAGCGAAAAATATCGAACGGGTTATGATACAATTTTTACATATTTTATGAAATAAATTCACATTTTAACGATGTGAATGTTAACGATGTTAATGAGCGTATGCGAGCAGGTGAAATCTTCCTCTCCAAATGATAATGGAGATGCTTTTCTATGATAATTCGAACGAGGCTTTGGTTTTCAAGTCACATTAATTTAAATGTGCTCTTGTACATCTCACTCTCTTTGAGAAATATCATCGAACATGAAATAGAACAGCATTCTAACGTCTTGAAATGCCATTGATATATCAATCCAGCAGAGTCCTGTGTGATATTTGCATTTTTAAAAAGAATACGCAATGACTTTTCAAGCGATGCACATTTAACGCCTAACTCAGTATTGTTTTTAAATGCCTGCCAGTGATATATTGATGACCAAGAAACTTGCTGTTATTTGCATTATCCGTGTTTTTTTTGACAGTTTATTTAGACACACATATATATAATATTTGCGTGCTGTAATAAAACTGTATATGTATATTACGGCGTTGAAAGTAACAAACATGTTTTGTGATGCATTCGGCGAACGTGAGCGAACTAGGGTCCATCACTCAACAAATAACGTTCATCTCTTATCACTATCACTTGTTTTGGTGTAACCTAGGCTGTAACCTTTATTGACCTTTACCAACAACCAATAGTATGCTAGAGAAGTCAGTTAGCCAGAATGTGTTAGTGGAATTTTAGCTATTATTAAAAAATACCTTAACTAAGCAAAAAAGACAAGTAGTATAGTGTATCTAATTTGCAACGCTGGGATATCCCTACTATGTTAAGTGAATTTGTGTGTTTGTTCATACGTCACTAACTTAAAGCGGATAGTGTTCCATGAAAAAACACACACAGTGTGTTGCCTTTGAAAAAGTAATCAAATATTTATCTGCTGTGTTGTTTCTACAAAACTGGAATGTTTGGCTGAGTAAGGTCTAGTTTCGAGGTTGGTGATCTACAGAGTGTAATAAATTTATTATAAACTATAGAGAAACAAACATTCAGGATCTACTACTACTACTACTTCTACTACTACTACTACTACTACTACTACTACTACTACTACTACTACTACTACTACTACTACTACATCTACTACTACTACTACTACTACTACTACTACTACTACTACTACTACTACTACTACTACTACTACTACTACTACTCCTACTACTACTACTACTACTACTACTACTACAACTACTTCTACTTCTACTCCTCTACTATTACTTCTTCTACTTCCTGTACTACTACTACTAATACTACTTCTACTATTTCTACTACTACAACAACAACAACAACTACTACTACTACTTCTAATGCACTACTGCTAATATTACGTGTGCTACTTCTACTACTACTACAACTACTACTTTCACTACTACTACTACTAGTGCTTCTACTTCTTCTTGTACTATTACTTCTTCTACTACTACTGCTACTACTACGGATACTATGTATTCAACAACAACAACTATTACTACTTCTACAACATCTACGATTACTATTTGTACCGCCACCAACTCCACCACCACCACTACTACTACTTCTACTATTACTACTACTACTACTTCTACTACTACTACTTCTAGTAGTTTCACTTCTACTACTTCCGTTACTACTACTACTACTACTACTTCTACTACTACTACTACTTCTAATACTATAACAATTATACTACAGACCATCAACCACTGGTATTTAAGTGCTTTTGCACTCTTAAAATAAGCATGTAATTTTGTCGAGCGGGTTAAACGATTGATGGGTTAAGTGAAATAAATTACGTTTGAATGAATATTATCAAGGTTACCAGGTACGTAGAGCGAACAGGTCCTAATTTGGATTTGGATATAATTACAAACGTTGTCAAATAATTGTGTTTGGATAAACTGATAATACGTTGAAAAACTTCATTACTAGCCTTGATTTGGTTTACCCACAAAGCTCATTGCTAATGCGAATTTTCAGTGTGTAGTTTTAACTAATACTTATATTGTCCCAGTTGATATCCAGTACAATATTCAGTTTTTACACTTCCTTTTTGAACATTTAAGCTAGTTTATAAGATTTTAATATCAAACTTGTGTTGCCTCAATATTTAGCCAATATATGAATATTAATTATGGGTCTTGAATAAACTATATTGAATATTTAAAAATGGTACGATAAATCGAATTTCGTTTATTCGTATTGTGTTTGGATCCGAAGTTGTGTGTATTAGTCGTATTAACATATATGCATATCCTATTAGATATTTTCCAAAGTGTTTTTCAGCTTCGCTTTGTAACCCAGGTTTTGATCTTTCTCGATCTTTTAATTGCAAATGCATTCTTTAGAAATTTCTAGATTGTAGGTCTGAATGAATAAATTGAATTATAATATGCTGGGGCTATACAATAATTGTGTGAACTAGACAACGTGCATTCTGCACAATTTTGACTCATTACCTTACCAAATTTTATTTCATCGTGCATGGAATACGTTAGCATTTTAGGAATATATAATTGCGATATGCAACTATGTTATCGTAAATGTTCAGCGTGAGGCCATTTTATCTCAAATAAAATAACTTAGAGGATGCAACAGCTTCACACTTAACTCTCGAAATCAAGACAGTGTGTGTGTGTTATATTGAATGCATTGTCAGCACCTGAGCGTTAACACTTTAAGGCTACGATCTCATATCTAACAATTACCACCGTATTACATTATGTTCACTAGTATATGTTATAGCATAAAAGTATTATTGTTCCCCATCGGGTTTAAATTATTGTATAATGTTTTCATAACTAACCTTTAAAAATGTACACGGATTTCAGTTTTCATTAGATATCGTTGAAGCCCTGCGTGCCTTTCGATTAAATCGAGCTATGTTGATCCTGGTTGCTGATTGACAACTATGACTGGTCATAAACGGGTAGATTTCATGACATCATAACCCAATAAAGGTATTGAGATCATTGACGCAGAGTGTTTTTATAGCTTTCTTTCTAAAACAAATTCACACTAAAGTTGTCAACATATTATTATGTCTAAGAAATAAGTACTTTTAATGCATCATTAATAATTATTGTTTTGTTATAACGGCGTTCGTTGGAGAATGGTAAATGATATGATATTTTACTTGTAAAAGTGATTATTTAAAGCAGTTGGGGGTAAAATCTTATTTGTTATTAATTTTTGAAACTTTTCTTCAAGAGTAGTACAATAACTATAAACTGTTCGTATTGTAGAAAAAAGTTATAATTTTAAATATGCTCGTACATGAATTTTTTTATATATCATTGTGTTTTTTACTCAAAATGTTTTAGTAGTTTGGGTTTTATTATAGTAAAATATAGAATATAAACAATGTTAACAGTACACCAAACAAATTAACACACAATCAATAAACATAATGACATGGCTTTATACGATTGCAGTAATGGAATAAAAGAAGCAAGTTAGGAGTATATTGAGTTTAGTTTGTTGTCTCTTTCTGCAAACAAGAGGACATGTAAATGATTACCATAATAGTTGTCGCAGTATGACTGTTTTTCATTATATTAATTATTGATACTTCGATTGGCACAAACAGGTTTGTAAACAAAAACGTTTACTACCACAGATGAATTAATTGGCAAAATGTATTCAATCATTGAGGTAATTTTATCAAGTTTTATCTAATTTACACTATGAATACTATGGGCACTTCCATTCTACGCTTTACTCTACCCCAAACATCTCACAAAGACCCACTATTTATTGAACTTTCAGACGAACCGTTTCATCTGTTCGATTATATAGCATGTCTCGCCAAAGTTTTACAATGCACATTCCCGGAAGTAGAAGCCAAATCCCGTTGGGAATCAGCACTAACAGCACCTCCTCGAGAAGAGTATTGCCGATCTGGTAATCCTTGCCTCCCGCGAGCTCGTAGAACATGGCTTTATACAAAACAGTCTTCCAAAACGTCATCACGGATACGGTGAACGCAAGAGGCTTGGTGAGGTTTGATTCCCGGTAGTGCTTAAATATAGAAACGTTATAGACTGACAGAACAGGTGCTGATGAATCAATAAGATTGGGCTTGGTAACACACTCACAATTTCCTTCGTTTAATATTTACAAAAATAATTTGAGATTTCAAATCAGTTTTGAAAAACCACAATATAGATGTTATTGCTAAGCTAATGAGTCTTTACCTCAAAACACATCATCGACTCTTGTGTTTGTGAAATTGTTTTAATACGGATCAATCAAATCTTACATTTCAATCTGTTCAATGCATCTAAATAAGTATTGGAAGGATTCATCCGACACTATTGAACATTATTGACACCCTAAATATTGCTAATAATCATCGGGCATCTGATGCACACATCGTAAACGTCCAACAGCATGTCCTTTTAAAACATGGTTAGACAAATCATATCACATACAACAATGCGTTGAACTATGATGTAGCATTGTTTAATATGATACATTATAAAGGAGTTAAAGTAAACATGCATGGGTAAAACTGTTTTGTCGTTTTCCAAATTAAACGACAAAGGACAATTATGTGTAAATTCAAGTGTTGAAAATACAATTGTAAAGCAATACTTACATAGAACAGAGTCACTATGTTTAAAAGGACTTCTGTGTAGTTCATTCTAAGAGGAGCAAATCAAGCAAATGGTACCCGTGATTGACTGCAATATCATCTGTAAATGTTTACAATCATGTGTATAACAGCGCTGTAACTTTGTCTCAAAACTGTTTTATGCATATCACATATACGACCAATCACAAAAAAAGTAATCTAAATCATAACATAAAGTGTCAGTAATATTTAAATATACACGTATGTCGAGCTTTAAACATACTTTATGTATCAGCATGACTCGTTCATGATCGTTTGTCAAAATGCCCATTCAATAATTAGAATAACAACTTGTGTTATAAATAAAAATGTGTATTTGTTTCGGAAGATTAGCGGGTGATAATATGGTTTGAAATCATCACTAATATTGCAACAATTAGTGAACACATTAAAATCTCATGCCCTTGAGTGGATAAAACACAGTTAAGATACAAACGCTGGTTAATTGTTAATGCATTTCTGCGAATGCACCGGTCGTGTACGTTTTATAAGGGCTTACGTATAAATCAACCAGTAACATAACGTCATCACTTAAAACGTGACTTTATTTTATTTTGAATTGTGATACTGCCATTTCGTTGCTCCGTTAAATACATCGTTTACAGTTGCAAACAATGAAACATCCGTAAAAGTGAAACCGAGACTTTTCTAATTGCAGTGTGTGTGTGTGTGTGTGTGTGCGTGTGTGTGTGTGTGTGTGTGTGTGTGTGTGTGTGTGTGTGTGTGTGTGTGTGTGTGTGTGTGTGTGTGCGTGTGTGTGTGTGTGTGTGTGTGTTTGTGTGTGTGTGCGTGCGTGCGTGCGTGCGTGCGTGTGTGTGTGTGTGTGTGTGTGTTTGATTTTAAAGTTTGAAACAGTTTTACACTGATGTTAATCACTTATGACGCGCTCCGCCTAAGTTGTTTTGTCAATCATGCGTAAAAACGCGTTGTACGCCCAAGGCACAATTTTTACACGTAATTCGCCCGCCGACAGACGCCTTTAAATAACATGCTTTAGCCGCATGTGTACTGCATATCTGAATAGACACGTAAGTATGGCCGCAAAGAGATATAAGACAAATCTTGCTCTTATTTTATTAAACATTGAAAAAAATAAACAGCAAAGTATATTGATAGGTCTTTGCTAAGACCCACTCAAGTGGTTTGGAGAGTCAACACACGTAGGCCTATCTATCGTTAGGCGACCGCGTTTCGGCCTAGCGTTCTAAACTATGGAAAGCCAAAGGGGACCCCCGCTAAAATACATATACTTATATAACAACTACCTGAATTTTCAATTTTCGCGGAACTTTCACTTTCCGCCGCGAAAAAACAATGCCAGCATGGCCATAAAACATTAGATAAAATCGAAATCTGAAAATCGCGGAACTTTCATATAAATCTTTATTTTCCGTCGGAACAGTTATCTTTCAACCATGTAGAAAAAGCGGGCTCAACTAATCGCGCGGAACCTACTCTGTACAAAAAGTAGTGTAAACAATCGTGCGGAGATTGTAGAATGCAATTTTAAGAAGTCTATTAAAGAGAGAAAATCCAGTAAATACCGGATCCTAAAAGCGCGGAACACAAATAACGTCCGCGAAAATTGAGCATTGAATTTGTACATATTAACACTGTACAAAAGGCGGGTTGCTAGGTGTTAGAATCCCTAGTTACCCGATGTAATTTGATTGGATCCGATACTTAGAAATAACCAATCAGAAACTTTCAAACAAATGAAACACAATCAGTGCGTTCAGTAAGTGTAACGTTTCTAGATGGCGGAGCGAATTGCATGGTTATCGTTTCTAACTTTTCTACTCGATGGATTCGCAGATTTTTCTGAAATAGATGAGATTGGGATCAATAGCTTTATTGCATACGATCATTTACATGTACTAACCGGTTTGTATTTGTACTTTTTTAATATTGTGTAAAACTATCCGATAATATGCATAATGATAATGTTGACCATCGGCCTTGTTAATAATAACTGTTAATTTTAGTGTAATCTAATTCTCTTGTATTCGTTCAATTGAACGTCAATTTTTGCTTTCAACCTATTTATTAGAATAAGGTATTGTTTCGAATCCGTTTTTAGTTTCGTTATAGCTGACGTAAATTAAAGCTTTTCGTCATAAGCTAATAAATATTTTTTTTTTTTTTTTATATTTATATTTTATTTATAATTTTTGTAGGTGTGTGTTGACGGTAATGGTTGAAGATATGCCAAACACATTGTGCCACTCTATACAGACAGTTTTCAGGTCTCAATTGCGACTTCAAAGGTCAACATATCACTGATATCAGGTTTGCCAGCTATTGGTTTGTATTATTCTTATCCACATAATGTCATTGCAGCAAGAATAACTGGATAACTTAACTATTCAATAGCTAGTACATGTAATTTACATAATCATATTTCTAAATCATGCACTAAATGCGGCAAATTATCTACTTGAAAGTGTTGAGTGTTGGAAGTTTTTGATTTTACTCCCAAACTTCCTATAAGAAAGTGCTGTAGAGTGATGGAAAATCTACTTCTTTAAAGTATTTATAAGTGAATAGACACTTTTCACAATAAGCCAATAGCGAGTAGTCAAAGGACTCTCAGAATTCCAGAATGAGGCTAAATGTGTAGAGATTTTTAATAGTGCATCGCAATGTCCCTCTGCTTTTGATCATTCGGAGATTCAATGATATTGCCAACACAAGTTGACTTTGTCAGAAATAGCCGTTAATATATACTTTCCATTTTAAGTGCAAATATATGAAATACATTTTCTTGATTAAAGTACTTTTTTGTTTTCAATTCTTTGCACAAATTCTGACACTCTCTGACACTCCAGGTATGATTAAGTGTGTGTAAATTGATAATCTAAAACCTTTTGGATTATCTGACATTCTTTGTGTGCGCATTATTAGGGCGATCAATCTGTTATTTTGTTTATGGATACATCTTGCGTTTAAATGCCCCTGTATTCAGCACAAACCCATAACGACGTACTGTGCAGACAAATACTAAATAATAACGTGATGTCATAAACGACAGGTTGCAGATAACTGGTCATTAAACACAATTAATGACACCTCAATGTGACCATGCCCACTCGTGGTTGTTATGAAGCATTTCGTAGTCATTTCTTGGAATAATTTAACGCCAAATACTCAATTGTTGTTTTTATTGAGCATAAAAGACATTTTTAACATTGAAAGTCATCTGTTCAAACATAGTGTCAGAAACTAAATACTGTTTGGCTATAGATATTAGCCATTTTTATCATAATTATAAAGTGCTTTATACCTATATATTTTAACTATTAAAAAATTAAATGCTAAACATTAGTGTTATTTTCTTCTATTTTATAGGGCTTTGTCTTATGGTTGATTCAACTCTTACCCGTTCTATCATTCACGAAATAGTACACACACTAATACACCCATACCTTTGCGTATTGTAGTTATATAATACTTTGTATTGTATACTGCTAATTTATGACTTCGATTTGTGCAATAATCGATGTTCGGTCTTCAGACCACATTTACTCTGATGCATATGGGTAACTCGTTTTTGTATAAAGATTAAATAATATTTATTAATATACACTAATAGTACTAAATATTATGTCGTTGAATTATTATTTAGGTGTTATAATTTTTATTTTAGAATTACTTATCAATTTATTGACTAAACACATGTGACGGTTGTCTGTATGCATATCATTGACATAATTGTAACCAGTGTCAGTGCGCATTAAAATCTCGATATTCAACGCAGTTACACATTCAGCCTCGTTCTGCAATTCGACGCGTCACGTGATATGATTGATATCTAAAAATAGTATCAGTGTTCATATTGTGAAACTGGTCTATTATTCGATTATGATTAATTTGATGAATCAAGTTTATTTTTGTTAAATATATGTTAAATATTTTGAAATTTATTTTATAACATAAAAATATGTATATGGAATTGAGTTCCCTACAAATTCTTTTAAAATAAATTTGTATTGTAAATGTATGCTTTATTTATTTTGTAGGAATTTTGTGAAACTGTGGCACCATGTAATTAACATGAGCGCACAATATCTGTTGGCAAAAGGATATTGGAATAAGCAAAGGTAAATTTTATGTGAAGAAGTCTTGACAATTGTGAATATAGTTAGTTTTTTGTTAGGCTCGCAGGGAGTGGTCCTAGCCTTCATATATAAATAAAAAGCTGAAGGAGTATTAATGAAAACTCCTGTAATCAAGTGTGCAATCTGTTACATTTAATATATTAATAATTAACAATCAAATGAGACATAACTTAGAAGCCTCACTTCATTTACTCAATACTTTGTCAGGCTGGCGTAGTGGATATGGTGTCCGCCTAGTGATGGGAACATTTTGGGTTCAACCCTGTTTATTAGCGTTCTCGTTATCTTCATATATACCAAGTACTGATTATTCCCAGAAAACGGACTCTAGAATGTCTTTATAAGCCTGAAGCTTTCAATGCAATCAAGCTTAAATAAAATGGTTAAACTCTAGCATGAATTATACTTTTGTATTTCAACATGTAGAGTCTTGTCAGCAATAATGGAGCAGTACGTGAGATTTCCAGAATTACGTCATGAGCTGAAGATTATTGCCGATGGATTTCATCAACAATGTGGAAAGCTTGGCGTTGTAAGGGCTGTTGATGGAACCCACAGTGCATGTCCTGCTCCAACATCCGAGCATAGGTCCTTGTTTATCAGCAGTTTAGTTCTTCAAGTAGTATGGACAGTAACTTCAAATGTTTGGACATGTTCCCTGGATGGCCAAGTTATGTGCATGATTCCCATGTATATAGAAACGGCCCTGTGGCGCATTAAATGGAAAATCTTCCGAATGAATACTATGTTCTCGAGGATCCGGCATACCGCCTGACAAGAAATCTTCTTGTTCCGTATCGAGGCCATGACCATTTGTTTCATTTGCAAAAGATACTGCGATATCTGTGCATGTGTTCATGCTTAATTGTTGATTAACAATTAGACGCCATAACCTGTTTTGTAGGATGTTGTTTTTGGGACAATGAATTTTGTGAAAGTAAAAAGACTGGAAAAGATAAGATAAAATTCAATAAGTTATGCTTTATATAGTATAAAATGCTGTATCATGTTATATCATGATCCGTTTCGTGAACAATTCAATGTATATTTGATGATTGGTCAATGAGTGTTACACGTGTAGCCCTACATTAGCCCAAAAAGGTATTGCTTAGGAGTTTTGCCACCTAGAGAAAATACTTCTCAGGAACAATTGCATTTGGGAAAGTCTATGGCTAGTAAAATTTGGATTCCTTTGGGTTACCCACGGTTACCAATTTATGTTTAATGAATCTGCAATAAAAAGCTTTGACAGAATTTTCCAACATAATGTCACACAGTCGAAAAAGTGTATGGAATAAAGTGGAAGTTGATTTAATGTGTAATACACATGTATATGCTTATTTGATTCAAAGTTTGTGTTTTCACTAAAACTGCAAACATAGTGACTTGTAAGCTTTATGGTATTGCAACTAAATAAAAGATTCAGATTTAAATTGTTTTATTTGAATGAGCTTGCTGCTTTCTAATACATATGAGCCTCGCTCTGTGAAAAAGAGGTTTAATGCATGTTATCAGTGACGACATGTAACACACATGCATTTTACCCCCTTTTCACAGAGCAAGGCTCATATATGTCCAATAAACCAAAGATAATCAAAACCAAAATGAGAATTTTAACCCTTTACCACTCAAAAACGCATTCGAGAATAAATTTAATCAAGTAAGAAAGGTACTAGGTTAAAGTTTTAAAGGCTTTGTTTCCAACCCAAGGATACTGATGAACAGCAAACAACATAAAACATGAACAGATTGCGAGTTACTTGCAGGCTTTTCTGGTTTTATGATGTTTGCATGTAGCCATTTTAACTGTGCCTCAGAGCAGAAAAAGGTTAATAATAACAACATCAATTATACTTTAGTTATTCTAAGACTTCCCGTCAAAGTGTCATATCACCTTTAAATTTAGTATGTATTTTTTTCATTTAAAAGAATGGCCCAGTGGTAAAGTTTACTCTAGAACATCCTGGTTTGAATCCCCATTTAACAAAATTATCTTTTTCTTTAATCAATTCAGCCTGGCTTTAATAGAACCGATGTTCATACTAATGCAAGTAACTTGCAACTGTCTAACTAGAATTGGAGATGGTGGAAGGTAAATGGCTATACAACTTATTTGATCTAGTCATACACATACAATATACTGTTGATTGACAGTATCTTGTACAGCATGCATCTAATACTACAGCAAAATTTGCTTACACACAGGGTTGCCATATTGACTGGTCAATTGAGTATTGACCGGGCCGGCGGTCAATTCCCGGTTAAAACCGATCAATACTGGTTGATTGAATATAATAATTTTCATTTAAACATCACAATGGAAGACTTTATGCTATTCTATATTAAATCAATCATTATTCTGTAATTGATATGCTTTTTTGAGTAATTTATTGTAAAACAAATCTTTAAAGCTGTAAAAAAAATACTTCTTTATAATTTATGGAAACGGCCTCAAATGCATAAGGACTAAGGCAATGTTTGTATCTCAGTGTATCACATCTGTTACTTAAGTATTATTACAATTGTAATTACCATAGTATTGGCAATTTTCACTGATCTATTGATATATCTATTTGATAAGCAGAAAGACAAACAGATCTCTTGTGTTTTCAAGGGTTATAAATCTGGCCCCTCAGCCTTAATTGGTAATACAAATGCATGCACTGTTATGTCTCTGATATTGACAATGAAGCAAATCTGCCCTTAGGCTATTTCATATCACTCAAACAAAATGAGATAACTTGCTTTAGGAATCCAGAAAGCTATCAAGTTAGTTGTGTGTTACCGGTATATTCGTGGAGATCAAGACATTACCTGGTGAATTTGTGACAGTTCAACAACACACATTTTGACAATGCCTGTACATGTATGATGTGACGATGAATTGATGATGACATGTTCATATGTGTATAAACTTGATTGATCTTAAAAACATTGAATGTACTCTTGATAATGCACATAATTCGTGTGTCATATTGTTAATCTTGTTGAATCAAGCACATAATTATCTGAACATTCATTAGAATTGAACAAAGTTCAATCGACCAGAAAAATCCAATTGACCAACTTTGACTAATTTGCAATTTTTTTTTTGATTGGCCTACAAATTGCATGAACAGGTATAAAATAGTGGTTTTAATAACTTAAATGTAAGACATTATTGGCAACATGTCTGTTTAATTTATATTATCAATATTGTGTAATTAAGCATGGAATATTAATCAAAATTGGGGGTAAAGTTCAATCGACCAGTATTGACCAGTAATGACAACTTCGGGAGTATTGACCGGGGCGGTTTTAACCGGTAAAAACCGCCGGTTAAAACCGGGGGCAGTCGATTGGTTTCATTCCTACTTACAAATAATATTAGAAGAAACATAAGTCATCAAAAACTTAATTTTGCATCAACCATTCAGCAGGAATAAAATATAAACAGAAAAATCATGGCTTTTTTTCATCTGAACATACAAGTCTTGATATACAATCCAATTGCAGCATAATTATAAAAACGACAGTTTACGATTTCTCAGTTTTATATGTCAGCATAAAGACAAGATGGTATTCACTGTGCAATGAAATACACGCACTCCTCTTACAATTGCTTTTAAACATATTAACTGCACCTTCACTAGCATTCCAGAATTTCAATATAAATACATGATGAAAGATGAGCTTTTTCTTGTCTTTAAATAACTTGATACTTGAATGACCAAACAATACAACTCAACATAATATATTTTAATGAAAAAATATTTTTATTTAACAATAAGAATGGCTTAAGGTTGCAACGTATTACAGTCACCGTGTCAATCTAAGCAAAGAGTAAAATCATATAGAGATGTCCACAACGGATGATGTGCAAGCTGGCTCTGACTCAGATTTCCACAACAGATGATGTACAAGATGTTTATACAAGGATGTAAACAACAGATGACGTGCAAGCTGTCTCTAAGACAGATATCCACAACAGAGATTTCCTTGCTGACTCTGACTCTAATGTCTACAAGAAATGACATGCAAGCTATCTCTTACTGATGTTCTTAACACATGACGTACAAGCTGGCTCTAACACAGATGTACACAAAAGATAATGTGCAAGCTAGCACTAACACGGATGTCCACAACTTAGGACGTTTCAAACTAGCACTAACACGGATGTCCACAACGGAGGACATGCAAGCTGTCTCTAACACGGATGTCCACAACAGATGACGTGCAAGCTGGCTCTGACTCGAATGTCCAAAACAGATGATGTGCAAGCTGGCTCTGACTCAGATATGTACCTCGAAGATGATGTTCAAGCTTGGAACACTTCTACAGCTATAAAATACAAAAACCATGTTTCATACTTTCATTAGTTTTTTTTTTCTATTTCTTCCACAATACAGAACATTATACTAATTATTTGCATTCTGCTATTGATATCTGAAGGTTTACCATATGCTTTGTTTGTTTGAAGATAGTTCTTACCAGATATTAGCCGTAAAACACTTTTTAGACATAATGTGCATTCTGCTTTGAGAAAAATAGCTCGGAATACACTGGTTAAGTCAAATTATTTTGACTCAGTTGGCTTGCCATGCAGACAACATGTTGAATTTTGATACCTATTATCTGTTAACTGTAAGAGTTTAGAATATCTTGACAGTCACTGTGTTTGTAATACATTGCGTTATTTTTCAGATTTGTGTGACGGATAAATGTAATAATCAATAATCTTGTTCTGAAAGTCGGTCAAATCGTTCTGTGGTGAACACCTATCCATTGCGCCTGATGCGGTCAACTTGTACCTGATTTTTTGTCAACTTGTACCTACCCGAAGTAAACCCATTCCCGATATACAAAAATAGGTGTAGTATGGTCAGTTTATATGTCAAACTCATAGAGACAATGTTTATTTTCCTCTTAACGTTTCCACTTGAATTATCTAAGTATAAGATTGTTAGAATTAACGTCTCTTTTTTACACAAGTTGTCTGCTGCACGATATGTATGAAGCAGCGAAAGGGTTAATGAAAATAGACACTTGTGGTCGGTGTCTTTCAAGGGTTTTACAATTGTGACAAAATAAGACAAATATTACCAGCTGAATAGTTCGAATGAGGTAAGAGTTGACAAAAATGGGTACGAGTTGACCAAGGTACGAGTTGTCTTTGGGACGAATTGCCTGTTAAGCCTTGCTCTTTCTCTTTGTAAGTGAAGATGTATACGGTGCTGGACTAGACCACACGACTACCTTAACAATAACTTGGCGCTCTACTAACTGAGCTAAAAGGATATGATTCTTACCAACAAACACTATATTCCATTTTTGACGTGTTTATGTTTTATCAGAGACATTTGCATATCGGCAAACCGTGAAAACAACACTCGATACTCTTAAGCTGTTTTGATAGCATTCAAATTCAAAATTCATGTATGTTAAATACTAACCTCGTGGCTAATGTCATCAAAATTGATCCCTCTTTCGCCCTTTAAAGGTTTTGTGCTAATGTTGAACAACCGCCATCATGATGATTGCATAAAATCTGGATAAGAAGCGAGTTTTGATTGGTTCATTCTGTCGGAACCAATCAAATTTTATCGCGTAACCACATAGCAACCCGAATTTCGTGCAGTAATTCAATGCTATTGAAAAATCGCGCGGAGTAATGAATCTTCCGCGCAATTTTTCATTAGCAACCCGCCTTTTACATAGCAATATGAGTTTTACACTGAAGTTCAATGTTAAATTGTTCCGACGGAAGATATGAAAGTTCCGCGCGATTTTAGAACCCGCTTTTTGAACGTTGTCTAATTGACGATTCTTCCGACGGAAGATTCCGCACGATTTTTGCACAGTTCGCGAAGATGTGGATTCAAAGAACGTTCCGCGCGATTTTTTGAACCCGCTTTTCTACGATGATTTGCACATCCGCGATAATATGGATTCCCGAGATTCCTTGGTGTATGAAAGTTCCGCGAAAAATGGAAATCCCGATAGTTACTATATAATTATATGTATTTTAGCGGGGGTCCCCTTTGGCTTTCCATACTTAACTATGGAAAGCGAAAGGGGACCCCAGCTAAAATACATATACTTATATAGTAACTATGGTGTGCGGAAGAAACTCCCTCCGGAACAAACCCCCTTCGCTAAAAACGGCAGGGTGGAAGAAACCCCCTTTCATAGTTTGCATACGCGGAAGAAACCCCCTCGCTAGTTTTGCATAGGCGGAAGAAACCCCCTCGCTAGTTTTGCATAGGCGGTACAAACCCCCTTCCATAGCGGAACAAACCCCCTTCCAGACGATTTAGTTACATTCAAACGCACGGTAATTGTTTACAGAAATTCACTTTACTTTCACTTTCCGCGAAAAAAACAATGCCAGCATTGTCATAAAACATTAGATAAAAATCGAAATCTTAAACGCGCGGAACTTTCATATAGATCTTTATTTTTCGTCGGAACAATTATCGTTCAACCATGTAGAAAAAGCGGGCTCAATTAATCGCGCGGAACCTACTCTGTACAAAAAGTAGTGTATAAAATCGCGCGGAGATTGTATGATGCTATTTTAAGAAGTATATTAAAGAGAGAAAATCCAGTAAATACCGGATCCAAAAAGCGCGGCACACAAATATCCTCCGCGAAAATTGAGCATTAAATTACTGTACAAAAGGCGGGTTGCTAGGTGTTAGAATCCCTAGTTACCCGATGTAATTTGATTGGATCCGATACTTAGAAATAACCAATCAGAAACTTTGTAACAAATGCAACACAATCAGTGCGTTCAGTTAGTGTAACGTTTCAAGATGGCAGAGCGAATTGCATGGTTATTGTTTCTATTCGAGGTTACATTACACTAAATCATTGTGTATCCCTCCGTGGTCCATTCGAAAGTAGTGCCTATTTCTAAAGAGTTCCTTTTCTCTTCTTGAATATAAGCCATTTAACAATGTGAGCCATGTCTTTTGTGGTTATTTGTAATATCCTGTATGTGTCTGGAGTACTTTGATGCCTTGGATTGGAAGCTAACTTAAAAGATGAACTTTTGAGGGTGTGTTTTCTATTGTGTGGGGCTTTTGTCGAAATTAGGATTCCGAAACACGTTTTTCTACGGTGGGTTCATTCGACAGCGATTTACTTTCTTAGAAGTTGCGAGACGGTATGTTTTTGATTGCAATTATTGGAAGATGACAGATCCATCTTTAAAATGATACCATGTTCGGAAAAATTGATACGTCGGAAAGGCAAGAAAAATGCTGTGAAAGTTGTCAGTTTTATAATGGGACCCTATGGGAATCGGAATTAGTGAAATATAACCTTTAAAAAGCACATTTACTGCAATGTCAAGGTCACATGGATTCGTCTGCAAGCGAGACAAGTAGAAAATGAATTTTAATGAATGTTTTGATGATTTGGGTGCTAAAATAGATGAGAGGTGTCAATATTTTTGTCCAAATGGATGTTTAAGGTGGTTTTGGACTGTTCCGGATGGGTGGGGGACCTGGTATGGACAAGTAAGGGTAACATTTCCAACAAATCTTAAATGTAAATATTATTATGTCCATAGATTGAAGTTTCAGGTGGAGAGCAAGATGAAAAATATGCAAAATTACATGCATGCAACCCATTTATGCCATTTTTCTCTTTGTTTGTAGGCCTGACCGTTTGTCCTTGAGCCGTAGATGGTCAACAATCCGCTAGCTGTCTTGCTCTGACTGGTGCACTGGACATGATTTCAATGTGAGTCATCATACTGATTGTTTAATTAACACATGAATTTCAGTTTGTTCGTTAAAGTACTAACTTAGCTGTGTATTTTTACAGTGGACGTAGTGGTGCGGTGCAGGTGGTAGACTAGGTATTTCCATATATACACTATGTTTACAGAATTGCGGCCAGTGGAGCAACATAGCTGATGAGTTAATAGCACTAGTTCTTCAGACAAATAACTTTATTTTCAACCTATAAAGCATATTTTGCTGTAGGTGGGGCCAATTAGCTGTAAGATCTGGCTTTTGTTCTGTTAAGCCCTTAGAGTAATGAATTTCAGAGTGAAGACCATAGCGCCTTTTCCTAGTCAAGTATCGGGCAGCTGTATGTCTTTTCAGAAATGCACATGTCTTCTTAAGTATGTCATTGTGTTTGCTTTTAATAAGATAGGCAATAAACTCATAACCTTTAGACAAATGAGCATCTGTAAATTCAGATTTCACTATTTCAGAGTCAGCCAGACCATGATTGAGCTTAAGGGTTGTGCTGCGGATGCAGCCTGTGCAGTTCCGGGAGAAAGTCACTGTCTTGGGCAATGCGGTCTGGTATCAGGTAAGCACTATTGAAAGCCTCACACTTTTGGGGGGTCTGAAGCCTTGTGCTGTCAATGCGATCTGGTTCAAGTACAATAAGAATGCATTCTCAAAGCAGTACTTCATCAGATATGGTTATCTCAAGCTTACAGTTCGCGGGCAGATATGACTTCCATTTGTTCTTGCTAGCAGAACCCCTACAGGCCAAACTATGCGTTAAGCACTATTTTCCACAGCAACCCTTGCAGACAGAAAAACAATACTTAAAATTACTTCTGGCATTTAATTTCTAATTTCCTACTTATCTATTTTGTATGTTTGTTTGCCCTTTTTAACTCTGACATGCCATCTTGCTCACATTGATGGAGCATACCTGTTTTTGTTTAGAGCCAAGTCCCCGGCTGCTCGAGTTTGCCGTGTCAATAATGAGAAAGCCATGGCATGATGTCTCCTCTATGTGTTTCCTTATCTCAGTGTTGAACAAAATTGCCAGTTTCAGGGGCCTAAACATTTTATTTTATTAAAGGTCTGGATGATCCTTGCCTGACTGCGGGTTTGTGTACACCTCAATCCGACTCTGTGTCCTTAACAGAGGCCGCAGTGGTGCAGCGCTTGTGGACGATCCATCAACATCCTGAAAGGTCAACACTACACCAAGCTGGGAAAATTGATCCTGATAGTCATCCCCAGGTAGTGGAATGAATGTTCACTGAACTACAGAGGAATCACACCCAAATGACTTTCCTGCCACGACATTAGTGTGGCCACGCGCGTAGGAATTCCTTAGCAAACATGCACTTTTGCATGGTGACTGTGGACATTTTTGCAAAACTTACGCTTTCAACACTGGATTTTAAAGAGAATACTTAATAAAATGTCGCTAACAGGACTTATTTATATGAGAGAGACTATCTGGATGCGCATTAAGTGTCACTTTGTGTCGTAAGCTGTTGAAGGAGCGATTTGCGCCTTTTTAAGTGTTAATTTTGGGTAGCCGGCTTGTATCGGCTTGAAAGCTGCAAATTATGCCTCTCATCATAATAGCATTAATTTTTGTAATTGCAATGTGTATGTTTAGATTGTAAGTGAAGCTTTTAATAATAATTTTCTTAAAAAACATGATTTTATATGCTGTCAGTGAGTTTTTTATTGAAAAAAGTGCTTAAAAATTAAAAAAAGTCTCCTATTTCATCAAGAAAAGTACACTGATTCACAATCAATACATTTATTTGGGCCTTTTGCTGATATATTGGTGAATTTCGCATGCAATGATACCAGTTTTTGCCATGAAAGTTACGCGTAACAATAATTGGAGACGCAAAATCAGCTGTCGTCACTTAGACTAAAAATCATGCATTCCGACTTGACTGCGGCCAATTTAGTCACCGCTTTAAATGGCCATTTTAAGGCCTTTACCCCCATCCGAATGCACTGAAATTGCATATTCATTGTGGAAATAGTTGAAATCTCATGTGGAGAAAGTTTGAAAAAGATAGGACAAAGTTGAGTTCCCTTAAAGGTTACATTACACTAAATCATTGTGTATCCCTCCGTGGTCCATTCGAAAGTAGAGCCTATTTCTAAAGAGTTCCTTTTCTCTTCTTGAATATAAGCCATTTAACAATGTGAGCCATGTCTTTTGTGGTTATTTGTAATATCCTGTATGTGTCTGGAGTACTTTGATGCCTTGGATTGGAAGCTAACTTAAAAGATGAACTTTTGAGGGTGTGTTTTCTATTGTGTGGGGCTTTTGTCGAAATTAGGATTCCGAAACACGTTTTTCTACGGTGGGTTCATTCGACAGCGATTTACTTTCTTAGAAGTTGCGAGACGGTATGTTTTTGATTGCAATTATTGGAAGATGACAGATCCATCTTTAAAATGATACCATGTTCGGAAAAATTGATACGTCGGAAAGGCAAGAAAAATGCTGTGAAAGTTGTCAGTTTTATAATGGGACCCTATGGGAATCGGAATTAGTGTAATATAACCTCGATGGATTCGCAGATAATTCGGAAATAGATCAGATTGGGATCAATAAATTTATTGCATACGATCATTTACATGTATTGCCAGGTTTGTATTTGTACTTTTTTAATATTGTGTAAAACTATCCGATAATATGCATAATGTTGACAATTGTTAATTAAATGAGCCGCGTTCTGAGAAAACTGGGCTTAATGCATGTGCGTAAAGACTAAAGTGACATCCCAGATTAGCCTGTGCAGTCCGCACAGGCTAATCAGGGATGACACTTTCCGCTTTGATGGTATTTTTAGTTTCAAAGAAGTCCCACCTTACCGAAAATCAAGTTTAGGCGGAAAGTGTCGTCCCTGATAAGCCTGTGCGGACTGCACAGGCTAGTCTGGGATGACACTTTGCGCACATGCATTAAGCCCAGTTTTCTCAGAACCCGACTCAAATAATAACTTATTGTAATGTAATGTACTTGTGTCTTGTATTCGTTCAATTGAACGTCAATATATTAATAAATTTACTTTTGTTTTCAACCTATTAATTAAAATAAGGTATTGTTTCGAATCCGTTTTTAGTTTCGTTATAGCTGACGTAGATTAAAACATTTCGTTTCAATTATTAATTAATTTATTTATTTTTATATTTTATTTATAAATTGTGTAGGTGTGTGTTTCCAGTAATGGTTGAAGATATGCCAAACAAATTGTGCCACTCTATACAGACAGATTTCAGGTCTCAATTTCGACTTCAAAGGTCAAAATATCACTGATATCAGGTTTTTCAGCTATTGGTTTGTATTATTCTTATCCACATTGCAGCAAGAATAACTGGATAACGTAACTTTTCAATAGCTATTACATGTGATTTAAATTAATCATGTTTCTTAATAATTCACTAAAGGCGGCTAATTCCCCACTTGAAAGTGTTTTATGTTGGAAGTTTTTTGTGACAAAACTTGGAGTAGATCTATTTTACTCCCAAACGCAGCCGCTGTAGAGTGATGGGAAATCTACTTCTTTAAAGTATTTATAAGTGAATAGACCCTTTTCACAATAAGCCAATAGTGCGTAGTCAAATGACTCGCAGAATTCAAGAATGAGGCTTAATGTGTAGAGAATTCTAATAGTGCATCGCAATATCGCTCTGCTTTTGATCATTCGGCGACTTAATGATATTGCCAACAAGAGTTGACTTCCTCAGAAATAGCCGTCAATTATTTAATATATACTTTCCATTTTAAGTGCCAATATATGAAATACATTTTCTTGATTAAAGTACTTGTTTGTATTCAATTTTTTTTGCACACATTCTGACACTCCAGGTATGGCTTTCAATACTTAGTGTGTGCAAATTTACAGTCTAAAACATATTGGATCATCTAACACTCTTTGTTTGCGCATTTTTAGTGCGATCAATGAATTATTTTGTTAATTGATAGATCTTTCGTTTTAATGCCCCTGTATATAGCACAAACCCATAACCTCGTTATGATCAGATACTGTGCAGACAAATACTAAATAACAATGTCATAAACCACAGGTTGCAGATATCTGGATAATTTAAGCAAAATAGATAAAGTATAAGATACACATACTAACACAACACGTACATGATTATAGGCTTGTTATTCTTTAGCAAGGCAACCACAATTCTGAAGATGGTTGCCAGTGCAGCGACCAATTGTGAAAAAAAGACATATTGTTGTTATTTTGTCTAAGTTATCTCTATAACATAAACATGAGAATAAACAGTCACACACATTTCGACTTGTGCTTTGAGACACACTCTTTAAAATTTGAATGGGTTGTGTTCATTTCAAACTTGCGATATAAAAAGCTATAACATAAGTTAGAAAACGGAGTTGCTTCTAAGATTATGCAATAGCGAACAAATTCAGCGCCTTCAGCGCTTTGATAAACACAATTAATGGCACCTCCATGTGACCATGTCTTCTCATGGTTGTAGCATTGGGTAGTCATTTGTTGGAATAATTTAACGCCAAATACTTAATTGTTGCTTTTATTGAACATAAAATATATTGTCAACATTGAAAGTCATCTTTCCAAACAGATTGTCAGAAAATAATACTGTATAGATATTAGCCAGTTTTATCATAATTATAAAGTGCTTTAAACCTATGTATTTTTAATACTTCAAAAATGTAATGCTAAACATTAACGTATTTAGCGGGTACCCGAAAAATAACACTCCCTCATTACCTAGTCTTATACAGAGTGTACAGTAGCGTACGGAACAAAGTAATAAAAACACCCTTTTTTGTTCGATCACAACGTACTGGGTGAAATAATGTTCCCAAAAAATACAAACAATAAGGATTTATGATATAAAATGCTGTATATTTATGACACATAATCACTTATATAGAGATTCCAATATACATAAATTTGCACCAAGTTCGTTTTTTTCTTATGTATTTAATGCTTCTTCAATATTGTCATTCACTGTAAAAGAAAACTAACTAAATGTATAAGAAAATTAACATAACCTACAGTTACACGTTCAGCTCATTCTGAAATTTGACGCGTCACGTGATATCTAAAAATAATATCAGTGTGAATATTGTGAAATTGGTCTATTATTCATTTATGATTAATTTGATGAATCAAGTTTACTTTTGTTAAATATCTGTTAAATATTTTGTAATTTATATTATAATATAAAAGTCATGTATAGGGAATTGAGGTACCTACACATTCTTTACAAATTACTTGTATTTTAAATGTATGCATAAAAAATCATTTATTTTGTAGGAATCCTGTGAAACTGTGACCCCATGTATGGTACGTGAGCGCACAATGTCTGTTGGCAAAAGGATATTGGCAACTTGTGGGTGCTTGGTAACCAAGAATCATACAGGAGAATGGCTGACCGATTTGGAATAAGCAAAGGTAAATTTTATGTGAATTAGTCATGACTATTGCGAATAAGGTTAGTTTTTTGTTAGGCTCGCAGAAGGTGGCCCTAACCTTCATATATAAATCAAAAGCTGAAGGAGTATTTATGAAAAATACTGTAATTAAGTGTGCAATCTGTTACATTATTAACAATCAAATGAGACAAAACGTAGAAGCTTCACTTCATTTATTCAATACTTTGTCAGGCTGGCGTAGTGGATATGGTGTCCGCCTAGTGATGGGAACATTTTTGTTTCAACCCTGTTTATGAGAAACCCTCAACGCTCTATCTTCATATATTCCAAGTACTGATTATTCCCAAAAAACGGACTCTAGAATGCCTCAATAAGCCTAAGGATTTCAATGCAGTCAAGCTTAAATAAAATTGCCAAACTCTAGCATGAATTACACATATACTTTTTTTATTTCAGGGACTTTACATCTCACAGTCATTTCAACATATAGAGTCTTGTCGACAATGATGGATCAGTACATCAGATTTCCAGAATCTCGTCATGAGCTGGAGACCATTGCCGATGGATTTCATCAACTATGTGGAATGCCTGGCGTTGTAGGGGCTGTTGATGGATCCCACAGTGCATGTCCTGCTCCAACATACGAGCATAGGTCCTTGTTAATCAACAGTTTAGTTCTTCAAGCAGTCTGTAACAGTAACTTGAAATGTTTGGACATATGCCCTGGATGGCCAAGTTCTGTGCATGATGCCCATGTATATATGAACAGCCCAGTAGCGCATTAAATTGAAAATCTTCGGAATGAGTACCATGTTCTCGAGGATTCAGCATACCACCTGACAAGAAATATGCTTGTTCTGTATCGAGGCCATGAAAATTTGTACCATTTGCGAGAGAAATTCAAGAAGTGCCATTCATCTAAGAGTTGATGTGGAACGGGCAATTGGTCTCTTGAAATGCAAATTCAAGCGGCTTTAATACTTGAACATTCTAGTGGAGCTGGAGATATTGCTAGTGATATTTGCTTGTTGTGTCCTTCACAACTTCATTCTGCTGCAAGATTCAGACACAGAACCTGAAGTTGACACATTTGATCAGATAGAAATATATGCCTCCGAGGCAGTTGGAAATGGTCAGGCCCACCGAGAAGCAGAGGAGAACAGGCGTCCTATTGCCCTGGAACTGTGATGGGTTGACAAGTGATATGAATTCCCTACTGCGATATTTGTGCCTGTGTTCATGCTAAATAGTTGATAAATAATTGGAAGTCATAACCTGATGGTGTTGGTGGGACTATGAATTTTGTTAAGGTAAAAACAGTGGAAAATAAAATTAAAAGTCAAAGAGTTCTGCTATTGTTAAGCATGCTTTATTGATTTGTATTGTTTGAAAGATAGCATTATTAACGGAATAAAATGTCCATAATTTGAATATTGTACTGTTTTCAGCAACATTTTATTTGATATAGTACAAAATGCTGTATCATGTTATATCATGATCCGTTTTGTGAACAATCATGTTTCTATGTATATTTGATGGTTTGTCAATGGATGTTACACGCGTTAGCCCTACCATTAGCCCAAACAGGTATTGCTTAGGAGTTTTGCCACCTTCTAGAAAAAAATACTTCTCAGGAACAATTGCATTTGGGAAAGTCTATGGCTAGTAAAATTTGGATTCCTTTGGGTTACCAATTTATGTTTGATGAATTTGCAATAACAAGCTTTGACATAATTTTCCAACATATTATTGTCAGAGTCGAAAAAAAGTGTATTGAATAAAGTGGAAGTTGATTTAATGTGTAATACACATGCATATGCTACTTTGATTCAAAGTTTGTGTTTTCACTAAAACTGCAAACATAGTAAGCTTAATGGTATTGCAACTAAATAAAAGATTCAGATTCAAATTATTATTTGAATGCGCTGTCTAATACATATGAGCCTCGCTCTGTGAAAAAGGGGTTTAATGCATGTGCACTCCAGATTAGTCTGGGCAGACCACACAGGATAGTCAGGGACGATACTTAACGCACATGCATTAAACCCATTTTTCAATAAACCAAAGATAATCAAAAACAAAATGAGACATTTAACCCTGTACCACTCAGAAACACACTAAGACGCATTCGAGAATAAATTTAATTTAAGACCTTTCTTACTAGATTAAAGTTTTAAAGGCTTTGTATCTAACCCAATTATACTGATGCGCAGCAAACAGCTTTAAAACTGAACAGATTGCGAGTTACTTGCAGGCTGTTCTGGTTTTATGATGTTTGCATGTAGCCATTTTAAAATTGCCTCAGAGCAGGAAAAGTTTAATAATAACACAACAGCAATTATACTTAAATTATTTTAAGACTTCGGTGCCAATCAAAGTGCCATAGCACCTATAAATTTGGTATGTTATTATTTCATTTAAAAGAATGGCACAGTGGTAAAGAAGTTTACTCTAGAAGACCCTGGTTTGAATCCCCATGAAACTAAATTATCTTTTTCTTTTATCAATACAGCCTGGCTTTAATAGAACCGATGTTTATACTAACGCAAGTAACTTGCAACTTTTTAACCAAAATCGGAGATGGGGGAAGGCAAATTAATGGCTGTGCAACTTAAATTATCTATATATACTCAAACAATATAATGTTGATTTACAGGATCTTGTACAGCATGCATCTAATACTACAGCCAAATTTGCTTACAAATAATATTACAAGAAACACAAGTCATTAAAGACTTAACATTATTGCATTAACCCTTTAGCAGGAATAAAATATAAAGAGAAAAATTATGGCAATTTTTTCATCTGAACATAAAAGTCTTGATATACAATCCCAAAGCATATAAAAACGACAGTTTACTATTTCTCCGTTCTATATGTCAGCATAAAGACAAGATGGTATTCACTGTGAAATGAAACACAAGCAATTCTGTTATAATTGCTTTTAATTATATGAACTGTACCTTCACTAACATTCAAGAATTTTAATATAAATACATGATGAAAGATGAGCTTTTTCTTGTCTAAAAATAACTTGATACTTTGCAATGACCAAACAATACAACTCAACATACAAATTATCCAACAAAATATATTTTAATGACACAATATGTTTATTCAACAATAGGAATAGCTTAAGGTTGCAACGTATTACACTAAAGTCACAGTGTCAATCTAAGCAAAGAGTAAAATCATAAAGAGATGTCCACAACGGATGATGTGCAAGCTGGCTCTGATTCAGATTTCCAAATCAGATGATGTGCAAGCTGGTGATTACAAACATGTAAACAACTGATGACGTGCAAGCTGGCTCTAAGACAGATATCCACAACAGAGATTGTCCTTGCTGGCTCTGCCTCAAATCATTAATGTCCACAAGTAAATAACATGTAAGCTATCTCTGACTGATGTCATAAACATATGACGTGCAAGCTGGCTCTAACACGGATGTCCACACATATTACGGGCAAGCTAGCACTAACACGGATGTCCACAACAGAGGATGTGAAATCTGGCTCTAATAATGATGTCCAAAAGAGACGACGTGCAAGCTGGCTCTTACACGGATGTTCACAACAGATGACGTGCAAGCTAGCACTAACACGGATGTCCACAACAGAGGACGAGCAAGCTGGCTCTAACACGGATGTCCACAACAGATGACGTGCAAGCTGGCTCTGGCTCGGTTGTCCAAAACAGATGTCAGATAGGCAAGCTGGCCCTGCCCCAGATATGTACACAGAAGATGATGTTCAAGTTGGGAACACTGCTACAGCTATAAAATACAAAAAAACATGTTTCATACGTGCATATTATTTTACTACATGTATTTCTTCCACAATACAGAACACTATACTCATTATTTGCATTCTGCTATTGATATCTGAAGGTTTACCATATGCTTTGTTTGTGTGATGATAGTTCATACCAGAAATTAGCCGTAAAACACTTTTTAGACATAATGTGCATTCTGCTTTAAGAAATATAGCTCAGAATTCACTGGTTAAATAATTTTTTTGGACTAAATTGGCTTGCCATGCAGACAAAATGTTGAATTTTAAAACCGCTTCGTATCTTGTGTGAATCTTGGGTTATTTCATTTCAGTATATCAGACGTGTACACCTGTTATATGTTAACTGTACGAGTTTAGAATGTCTTGATAGTCATTGTGTTTGTAATACATTGTGTTATCTTTCAGATTTGTGTGACAGTTAAGTATAATAATCAATAATCTTGTTCTGCATGCCGGTCAAATTGTACCGTGGTAAACACCTACCCATTGTGGTCAACTCGTATCTGTTTTTAAGTCAACTTGTACCTACCCGAACTAAACCCGTACCCGATATACAGAAATAGGTGTAGGATGGTTAGCTTATAAGTCAAACTCATAGAGACAATTTTTATTTTCCTCTTGATGTTTCCACTTAAATTATCTAAGCATTTCTCACGCAAGTTGTCTGCTGCAGATATGTATGAAGCAGCGAAAGTGTTGATGAAAATTGACACTTGTGGTTGTTGCCTTTCAAGGATTTGACAATTGTGGCAAAATAAGACAAATGTAACAAGTATAATAGTTTGAATGAGGTACGAGTTGACAAAAATGGGTACGAGTTGACCAAGGTACGAGTTGCCTTTGGGATGAATTCCTGTAAATCCTTGTTCTTTTTATTTTTTTATTTTTAATTGAAGATGTATACGGTGCTGGACTAGAGCACACGACTACCATAACAATAACTTGGCTCTCTACTAACTGAGCTTAAGGGAAGATGTTTCTTACCCACAAACACTATATTTCTTTTTTTGACGACATATGACGTGTTTATGTTTTATCAGAGACGTTTGCATATCGACAAACCTTGAAAACAACACTCGATACTCTTGAGCTGTTTTAATTGCATTTAATTTCATAATTCATGTATGTTAAATACTAACCTCATGGCTAATGTCATTTCTCTTTCGCCCTTAAAAGGTTTTGTGTTAATGTGAAACAACCGTCATCATGATGACTGCATGAATGCTGGATAAGAGGCGAGTTTTGATTGGTTCATTCTAGGTGTCGGAACCAATCAAATATTATCGCGTAACCACATAGCAACCGAAATGTCGTGCAGTAGTTCAATGCGATTGAAAAAACGCGCGGAGTAATGAATCTTCCGCGCGATTTTGGATTAGCAACCCGCAATTTACATAGCAACCCGACGTTTGTACAGAGGTTCAATGTCTAATTATTCCTACGGAAGATATGAAAGTTCCGCGCGATTTTTAGAACCCGCTTGTTGTACGTTGTTTAATCGACAAATGTTCCGAGGAAGATACGAAAGTTCCGCGCGATTTTTGCACAGTTCGCGAAGATGTGGATTCAATGGACGTTCCGCGCGATTTTTTGAACCCGCTTTTCTACGATGATTTGCACATCCGCGACAATATGGATTCCCTTAGTGTATGAAAGTTCCGCGAACAATTAAAATCCCAATAGTTACTATATAATTATATGTATTTTAGCGGGGGTCCCCTTTGGCTTTCCATAAAAAAGTTTAAATAAAATGAAATGAATAAGCAATTGTTGACGTTTGTATCTAAGTCTTCACATAATCCACTTGTTTTTTTCTCTGGTCTACACCGACACATGAACCGCATTTCAGGAAGACATTAAACAATAGTCCTGTGAATTTACCAGAACATAAAGTGTACATTTCTTATACACAGGACTTAGCTGAACACACATTAAACATAATTTAGAACTCTAAATACTGTGGGGTTCCTGATAAAAAAATCAAATTTCATTATAAATTGTTATTTTGTGTAGTTTAATCATGAAAATACCCATCAACATTGCGATCAGATCGCAAACGCCGTTTAAATTAAGCTGTTTCTGTATAATTAGTTAATTACCAGTTGGCTGTGGACGAAATTTCACATGAAATACGAAGGCTTTTGCATTTTCTGTAGTGTCGTATTAGTAGTATTATCAAGAAATGGCCTTAGTAACAATGAGTTATAAACATGTCTGCACTTGTTTTCTTCAACAATGACAATGGGAATAGGTTTTTTTATCCCCCGCCATAGGCGGAGGGATATTGTTTTGGCGGTGTCCGTCCATCCGTCCGTCCGTCCGTCTTTCCGTCCGTCTTTCCTTCCGTCCTTCCGTCCGTCCTTCCGTCCGTCCGTCCGGAGCCATATCTTGGAAGTGCTTTAGCGGATTTATTTGAAACTTGGTATGAGTATATATATGGATAACAGGATGATGCACGCCAAATGGCATTGTACACCATCCGTTAAAAACGGAGTTATGGCCCTTTTTATCTTGAAAAAATGCTTTTTCGTTTGTGTCCGGAGTCATATCTTGGAAGTGCTTTGGCAGATTTCATTGAAACTTGTTATGAGTGTATATATATATATATATATATATATATATATATATATATAAGAAGATGATGCACGCCAAATGGCATTGTACACCATCTGATAATAACGAAGTTATGGTCCTTTGTATCTTGAAAAAATGCCTTTTTTAGTGTCAAATAAAACACTTTTATGTCCAGAAGCATATTTGCGGGGGATATCAATTCATCGAATTTGCTTGTTTGTACTGTAAGGCCTCCGGTCCAAAATACAAACATACATGCAGTGATCATAAGTAGTGATATGGTATATAATATTAACAACAATAATGGTAAGACGTGTTAAGTAAATACAAAAAAGAAAAATGCTTATGGATATAGTCAATCATGTAAGTGTTGGTTAAATGTATTTGAAATAATATCGAAGACAGATGTTATCAAATTATTTAGTAGCACATTTACGAATGAAACAGTATCGCACAAAATATACACTATATGCGAGGTTGCCTTCAGTAACAGTAAACTCTCCCGAATCTTATATGCAGCGTCAAGATATCTGCTTAATGCAAAAATAGCTTGTTGCCTAGTGTCAGACATAATAAATAAAAATACATGTTCTGATATAGTGCATTCCAACCAGTTATTCGTGAAATATTGGCCTCTTATATGATTATAAACAGGGCAGACTAATAAAATGTGAAACTAATTTTCGATACTATACACATTTTTATGTAGACAAAATGGACAGAATCTATATTCCCTGTCAATACCGACATGACGACCCTTTCTATCATAAGTTGGTGGCCAGAACAACGAAAATTCGACAGTGTTTTAAACGATATGACAATGGTGTAGATAAGTAGCGCTCTGGCTCAATTAAGCTTTTAAACAGTTTATAGTGTAAGCCTTTTGCACGAGAATGTATATCCCCTAAAAGGGTTTGCTTCTCACAGTCAACTAGTCTGGTATGGAATATGTTAAAGAAGGTAACACTGTTTCCAAGTTCATTACTAATCCATGCGTGGCCAAATCCAAACACAAAAAGTAAATGTTTTATATGCGTTGCCCACGTTACTCGACCAACGTCGTCTAAGCGCCGTAAGTAGCACTGCTAAGGGTATCTGGTAGTAGCCATCTGTGTCAGAGTCACCCAGTAGTTGACACACTTGAACATATAGTCAACGTTAAGTGGTAGGCGTCCACATTCTGCTAATGCGAAACTGTTTGTTATGTTTTGATTCGAACATGCTAACCGTTTGCAAAAAGGAATTTGTACGCTATTTTATCACACATTTGATGTCCCCATAATTCCGCCGAGTATAGCAATATTGGTTTGACAATTGCATCGAATAATTTAAAAGCTTCGTGAAGTTGCCAAAATATGTTTGGTAACGAAATAGTGAGTCGGCTGCTTTTTTCGATTGCATTGATAACGTATTTTTGGTTTACGTCCAGCATAATTTTGGTGTAAAAAATTATCCAAGGTACCTGTAGAGCGACACGACTTCAATAGGCGTATTGTTATCGAACCATCGCTTATACTTTCTAAGTGGACCACCATTTCTAAACACTATAATATTCGATTCGTCCAAATTAAGCTGCATACCCGTGACCTCGCTGAATTCCTGTATTCGATTGATTTGTATCTGCAGTTTGATAGCGGTCTCGGCAGCTGCTGCAATGTCGTCTGCAAACATCAGTGCTTGTATTTCATCTATTTGGTTGGATATAAAGATTCCACTTCCGAAATGCTGCTTCAAGTGAGTTACAAGGTCGTTTATAAAGAGTGCAAAAATTACGCTAGAACTGACGCATCCTTGTTTTGTTCCGATGTTACACTGAAAATATTCAGTGAGGCCTGTTGACAGTTTAACACACGAGCGAAGCTGTTTATACATGGATTTAAAAACACCCAACAACAGGCTGTTTTCGTTGACCCCTATTCGCACTAAGCTTCTCCATAGATGCTGATGCTTACAACTATCCAACGCTTAAAAATAGTTAATAAAATACGTATACTCTTCCTCGTCGTTTTGTTATATATTTTAGAATAACAGCGCTCAAGTTAAACATATTGTCCGTTGTACTATAGCCAGATCTAAATCACGCTTGTGACTCGTCGATTACTTCATACTGATTAGCCCATCGTGTCAATCTAAAACTAAGTATTTTCATGAAACTTTACCCAAGCTATTTGCCACCGAGATAGCTCTATAGTGATTCGGATGCGATTTAGATCCTTTCTTGTGTATCGGAATAATCAGGCTCGCGCATCAATCCACTGGAAAATGTGCGGTTGATAAAACATAGTTAAACAGTGTCTTTATGTACGGCAGTGTAACGTGTATTGTATGTTTGTACATTTCTATACATGTCCCGTCTGGTCCTACAGCACATCCACTGCGTAATGATTTTAGGCTGGTCATAATTTCATTATCAGTTATTTCGCAGTCTAATATAGCATTGACTCTAGTGTCTCTTACAGGAACGAAAATATTTTCGTAGACATGGTTATCATTAGTGTCAGAGAACAAATTTTCAATATATTCCCGCCAATTATCTGCATCAATAACCTTATTATTATAGTTCTCTCTGACACTAGCATGTTTGATAATTATCCAAAAACACCTTGGGTTTTTACTATTTTCAATTAGCAAATTTCTCCGTTGCCTCTTAAGAGACAAACATTTTGTACGACAGAGGTTTTTGAACACATTTTTACTTGTCAGATATATGTCCAAATCATACTTAGAGTTTGTGCGGCGGTATCGGCGTAAATTATGATATTTGTCATAATTCTCTTTAGTACAGACCTCGTCCCACCACTCAGGTTGTTTATATGTAGCGTTTAGTTTGTTTGTTTTAGGTCTTGGATAAGAGCGCTTCATACATTGACCAGCGTATTAAATAATACCACAAAACCAGTAAAACTATTGCCAATATCCATACCAGTGGTGCTCATAAACACGTCAAAAAATTCTTCAAACGTTGTACAAAGACAGCTTTTGTAGACTCCTGTCAGTTGAACGTGCCAAACAGCTTTAGGTGTATATCTGTTCTTGCTAGTGGATCGTCGTCAACGAAGTCTGTGGTATCCAATGCGAATTCACAGACTATAGGGAAATGGTCCGAAATGCCTAAAGTGTCAATTTTGAAGTCAATTATTCGCTCGAAAAGTGCCGATGACGCTATAAAATATTCCACTGCGCTTGATCCATAATTTACTGTGCACGTAATTTCACCATTGACATCGCTAAATCTGCCGTTTAATATATGTAAGTCTTTGATACAACACAAGTCTATAAGCGAAAGGCCGAAAGAATTATGCCTGAAGTCCCTGCTTTTACGCTTCGAACCAAAGCCATCTCCGGGTTAAGGGGCATTTTCATTATAAATACAGGTCATCTTCCTCAATATAGTCTAAAAAAAACCTTTACCCGCGCATTTAAATCTCCACCGATGAGAAACATTACGTCTCCTAGTTCAGATTCTATTAAACATATGCTTTCGTGTAATAATTCGATTCCGTTGCTGTTTTCAGGGTCATATATTGGTGACTGCTCGGGTGCAATATATGCACACTTCTGTCGTATTGAGTTGTAAGATTTTCACACAGTAAGAGAATTTGTTAGACTCTCACCCATACCCAACGTAATAATAAGACACTTCTCAGGAATAGTCAATACTGAGTCCTGTTGTGCACCTCGTCGACATGTCGTCGTCGGCTAAAGTATAATGTGTTGTTTTTTCCTAAACAATATTGTTTTTTGTTCCATGAAAATAAATTCACAACAACACTCACAGGATGCGTACTTTTAATGATTACCGTAAATAAGTTATGCATTGTAATTTGCCTGACCTTTATATACATAAATAAGAACATGACGTTTGTAATTGAGCTATATAACGACTGGATACGGACGGTATTAAAGGCTTTTTTGTTGGCGTAGATCACTAAGATCACCGATTTCAGTTTTCATTATAATTGAGCTAATCTTTTTTTGACGTAATGCTTACTTACAACAATATTTATTTGCCCATGCGTAACTGTTGCACACATGGGGATAACAATTTTACATATGTGTTATATATGTTTTTAGAATTGAAATACATTTTCTACAGCAGACAGGAAGATGATAACTTTCAATATTTCTTTTTGCGTGTCATGTACACAATGGTGTATGAATTCAAATAACGGCATGATTATTTTATTTTGCCTTCATGACTGTTTTAATAGCTAATACTTATATCCTATCCACTAGGCGAAAGTCAATCTAAACGTACAAATGCAAGAAAAGCGTGCGTCTCTGGTTTATTTCGATAGTGTACAATAAGAGAACAGCAGAACGTATTATTGTTGTATTTTTTTAATAGGGCATATCAACGGTATTTCGAAACGCCCTGTTTAAGCGTTATCGCCCACATAGGAAACCCGTAAATTCTATGTGGCAGCACGTCTATGCGAAACAACTATTATGTATAGTATATTACATGGAACATCAATCCAACTTAGTAATTTCAGTCTCGTAATACGACATATTATACATATATATTACCTCTGCGTAAGAATACACGGTTATATAACTACTTATAAGTGTTCTTAAATTGTTTTAAGAATTTCGGGTCCGAGATGTTTTCCAAGGGGCGACCGAATATTTTAGGGTCCGAAAGTCACTTTACTAGTCACTTGGCAATCAGGCATTTTTTAAAGTCAAAACCTGACATCTTGATACTACTTTATCTCCGTTTGACTTTTATAAAAACGTTTCTTGTCACCATATTTATGTAATAATACACCCATTTTCTAATACAGACCCTTATGTGTTCACAATATCTCTCCAATTTAAATATATTTATGCTGTACACCTATTCGATGTCGAAATGTTTATGCGATCGTATGTTATTGCCACAAGAACCATAGCTCTAGCAACTTTAATTCGGCCCCTTTAAAAATTTACCCTCTTTTGTTCTTGAACATATGTCATAAATAATGACTCTACATATTCTCTCCAAAACACGATACACAGACGTGTTATCCCTTTCATTGGCGTTTCGCAACACGTCATTGCACGAGTTGCCTTAAGGTATTTTCATGTACACTATTGAAAGCAAGGCGTGGTTTCTTGAAATGATATCATGCGTAAAAGGATATAAATAATAATAAATAATTTTTACAACAACTGATTCATAAATATATAATGTATACTGTATGGAATAACGTTGCTAGACAAAATACACAAAATTAATAAAACTTCAAGCCAAATCAAACATAGAAATTTACAATATTATGAAGACATGTACCGTGTTTGTCATACAAATTCATTAAATAAATGCACAATATAATGTCAACACTTTACTCGGTATAGGGCTGTGTTTATAAGAACAACGTTATATATACCAATATCATGCACTTTGAATGTCAACTTGAGGTACAGCGTATAACAAACCTCGAAACAAGCATGCTGAATTAACGAAATAATTTGCATACGAGGTATTCATAAAAGCAGAAAAACTTTGGCGTTTTGTTTTTAGTTACAATTACAGCATATCTCTGTGGTGAAACATTAAAATGTCCCTATATTTAATGCATGTTTATATGATTTTGAAAATTGACAAACAACGATTAGAATGCATCCACGATCGCGTGAAAACAATAGTAAAAACTTAAAAGGTGTGATTGAATTAAGAATATGATTTTGACAATTAACAAAACACAATCAGAATGCTGCCGCGATTGGTTCAAAGCAATAGTAGATACTTAAAAGGTACGATTAGTTGTCGAACTGAAAAACGGGTAAACAATGATAACCAAAATATAAAATCAAATAATACGTTATCGCTTGGTACGTATTCGTGCTATGTTCACACTTACCAAAACATCAAACAGGTAAACAAATCGAAACAGTTAAGAGATATATAATTTGTAATTATACAAATTTGTTTCATCGAGGCAAACATGAATTTGGTGTAAATAAATGTAACTTTCCGCTGTATAGAACGTTTAAACACTTGTATTATATACATACAGGCCTTCCATGTTTACAACATGTTATCGAAAAATCCGCTTTAAATTTATTTATGTTAAAACGCGCTTTTATAAGTTGCAAATGTCCATCACGATTTTGATTTCCAAGTTGTATGCATATATAATTTCTTGTCTAGACCAAATAGTACATACAGTGTTAGAAAATTCATAGACACGCTTGGATTCCAACGATTGTTTTTAAAATGCGCTTGACTAGTAAGTGTAGCTTTGAATATTCACAATAATGTATTTGTTTCCTTATGATCACATTTTTACCAAATGCGCTTCAATCACAACCAATTACCAGGGTTAAAAACTAAATTTAGTCAGGGCTAATACGCTAACATGTCATACAATGATGTCATCACGTGTATATTCAGAGACTTTTGTGATGTAACTGTATACGAGGCTTAAATTATTACATGCAAAAAAAATATGCATTCATATTAAAGGACTAATACATTGTATATAATTCATAGTTTCCTGATTATGATGACACATTATTTCTACCTTTTAATAAAAGGGATTAATTTGAAATATGTTCAGAATAAGCAAGAAGTCATTTTGATTGATTTCTATTATTCGCATTGTCTAACTTAATCTGTATCGTAGTGATTTTCTTATCACCTGTATCGCTGTCAGTTGTACCTCTTAATGATTTCGACATTTGTTTTATGGTGACATTGTTATCTTGATTTTTATTGTCCGCTGCTAGAGGCTTACTAGACTTTGCAAATTCATTTTTGCAACCTTTTTGTTTTCTTGACCGGCCCCTTTGATTGTTTTCATCCACCGTTGTATTCCTTTTACTTTTCTCATTATATTTTTCTTTCGCATCTGAGCTTGCCATTTTACGTTTCTCGTGTGGTTTCATGTTGTCTTCAATAGAGTTTGCACTGCCTTTTTCATTAGATTCTTGTGTTTGTTCAGGTTTCAGTTCACCTAATGAGTCTTCCCATTGTATCTCGTCTGAAGCTGGTTGTGTTTGGGTATCAAATGTTTTAACATTTACGTTAGTGCGGTCATCCGTGTTGGAGTTGCTTTTCTTATATGCTTTATTATGATTTATTGCTTGTTCCACAGGAAGCCCACTAGCAGCACTGTCATCTGTGATAACTGCCTGTTTGTCTATGTTCTGGTCTGCAGGTTGTTGACTGTTCCTGGTATTGTGTTCTTCTTTGTTTTCTAATACGTTGGTTCCAAAACCAATGGAAGATATTTTGGGAGATTTTTTTACTTCATCTAACGTTTTACTTGTATCCTTATTTAAAGGTTCGTGTGATACTTTTGAACGATTTCGCTCTACGAAGAGAACGGCGGTATCAACACAATCCGAATATTGTTCAAGTGTATCGGCTCCCTGGGCTACCCCTTTGTACAAAAGAGGACCGTTTTCTGTCAGCCGTAACGTTGGCCACACGATGAATTCAATATACTTCCCGGACTGTGTATAAGGTCGATATGAAGCTAGATCGAAAACTTCACCCAGGTGACTTGTTCTGGCGTCCATGGAAACAGGGGGATCTTGTATTACCATCAACCAGCATAATTCCATACATTTTAACCAAAATTTTGCAACAGTTGTTTCATTTGTTGAATCTTTGAATATTGTAATGATCTTTTCTTCAATAGGCTGTCGATACAAATGACAAAAATGTGTATAATCAAGTAAATATGTATACAGGACTAGTTAAAACATTGTCGTACTTTTGAAGAAAGGAATGTTTTTAACAATCATATTATATTATTAGTTACAATCTAAACGCGTTTCAGAACTAAATATAGCAAAACGGGCTTTCAAGCTTTACAAAGTACTTTGAACTCTTGAAGTAATATGTAATTTTTCAAAATTGATGATGCTAGACGTTATAAACGATTATAATGATATATTTTGAATAATGTTAAACATGATGAAATGATAATCTTTAAAATAGTTCTATTTCATTCGAGTGTTATTCACGTTTGCGAATCATATGAAAGATCTTATATATATATATATATATACAAGTCCATTGGCAAATGTTAGATCTGGTCCATGAACACAATTTTGAAAAGCAAGTTCATACATTTTTGATGACTTATGTGTAATTGGATGATAAAATAGTAATTTCATTTTATTGGGAAACAAATACGTATTAATGTCCTTATAATGAATGCGGCATATGTAAGCGGGTTTCTTTTGTTACATACGTGATAACTATTTATCAAATATGTTACTACAGTGCGTAATAACGGTATTCACATTTTGCAATCAAAGGCAACGAAATCTCAAGGCAAGTGTACCTGTCTTAGTCTCTTAATGTCGCCTTGAAAACGTCTCTTTCTTTTTTCCTTCAGATCTTTCACAAGACGGATGTCTGTTTCCTACATGAAAAGAAAATCTGATAAGGTTCATGCTTTCTTTTTAAAGTATAATCTATATAACACATTCTTAAGAACAACCCTGATTTAAGGTGGGTTCCCACTGCCGATCCGATCAACTCGATCATCTTGATCACCGAAATTTCCCGACCAAACTCGACCAAGCTCGACTAAAAAGGGTATACACGACTTCTTCTCGACCTCTTGTCGATAACACACGACCCCCTCACGTCTAATTCACGACGTCCACTCAACCATCTTTCCGATTTCTGCTCGATCATCTCGACCTATACGCGAGCACTACACGATCTCAGCTCGACCAAGTGGACCTCAGCTCGATCGCCACCAGATCTTCACACGACCAGATCGTGATGCGATCTAATAAAATAACTCGGGTAGAGGTCGAGCGGATCGGGTACAGATCGTGACATAAACTCGTGTATGGTCGAATAGCAATCGGGAAGTGATCGTGTACGGTCGAGTGGCCGTCGGTTAGCAGTCTAGTAAATCTGTACATCAAATCGAATAGAGGTCGAGTGGATCGTGTTGCGATCTAAAATAACTCGGCTAGAGGTCGAGCGGATCGGCTTCAGATCGTGTAAAAGATGTCAATCCGATCGCCACACGATTGCTTCACGATCAACTCGATCCTCTACTCGACTAATACACGACCACTTCCCGAGCGCTTCTCGATCCATTTCCTACTCGACCGCTACTCGATATTTTTTGACATGTCAAAAAACTATCGGGTAGGAAGCCCGACCAATGCCGATCCACCCGACCGCCCCGACCACTCATGCCGACCGAACCAGACCAGTACCCGACCGCTTGGTCGGGCTTGATCGAGTTGATCTGATCGGCAGTGGGAACCCAGCTTTAGCGAGTCATCAATAAATTATAATAGGGCCAATCTAAGCGTCACATCTCATATAAAATTATTTTCCGCAATCTTAAACCAACATATAAATGAGGAATATTATATAAAACTAATTAAGAATTTCCAGATGACACCATCAATATTGTAGTGTTTCCTTCCGTGACATTTACAATTGTATAACGAGCAAGGTTTACTCGTTTTTGTTGTCGAACCAAAATTGTGTCTGTGTCATATTTTTGAACGTATCTTCCTAGGCTAACGAAGGTAGCACCTGTCTTTTGTGTTATTATTTGCAATTTAATAAAACTTTTCTTTCGTTATTTGTCTGGCACTACTTCGTCATAACGTTTAGGTTTTGATTCATAAAAGTTGTATCAATTTGTTCAAAAAGTAATAAGCTCGTATTCACTCACTGTAAAAGTTAATTCGTAAAAGATCTAGTTATATATTATTCAAAATCAATGCATGTTTTCAATGATTATTTTATTGTTTTAACTTAAAGCATGTTATTGTTAAGATAATAAAATATTTTTTAAGCAGCATTTAGGAAATATACTTTTAGTATATTACACTATTGACATCGTTAAATTCCGACAATAATCAAAGTACTGACAGTACTGGTGTGACGATGCTTTTGAAGAGGATGGATATATGCAAGCATCAATTTAAGTTGATCTAAATCATCACAATTGTGTATGTGGGTACGAAAAAAAGTTTTGGTACACAAATTTTGTGAACGTAAAAAATATGCCAAAAAAATTTGGTTACGAAAAAAATTTGGTACGAAAAAAATTGGGTACGAAAAAATGTTTGCAACAAAATAAAAATTGGGTACGAAACAAAAATTGGGTACGAAACAATTTTGGTACGGAAAAAAATGGGGGTACGGGGACGTAGTTCCCCTAGGGAACTTGACCTAAATTCAAGTCACATATTTCAATCCAGGCCATGTCAAACTCAAAGTTTCAAAGTCAAATGAAAAATGCGTTCATTAATTATTGTCCCATTGTTTACTACTGCTGTGAGTTTTTATATAATATAACTGATGACCATCATGTGAGAGAAAATTCACATTATCTTAGTATATCAGGTTTAGAAGCGTTTTAGATTACAAAGTTGGCTAGTTTTCAATGTCGCTTCTGAGGATAAAACCCGCAGCACATCCTCCTGCAATCAAAGACGACACTCTACCACTAGGCTTTTAGGAAGATTCTGAAATTTTTCGATCCCTCGTCAGAGCAACCAAACCAAAAATTAAGTCAAATATTGCTGACTCGGTATTATTGAGTCAGTTCATGAGAGATAATGGAAGATGCAACATCCCTCACGCCCCCTAGCATCGCCTTAAGCAGTATTCAATTCTCAACAAGAAAGTGCTGGAGTCATTGATCCCGAAGAACCAGAAACAAGAGGGCCATGATGGCCCTGTATCGCTCCACTGTTTTTGTATGTGAAACAAGAGCTGTTTGTAAAACATGCATGCCCCCCAAATGGGCTGTCAGTTGCAGTGGCAGCCATTCTGTGAATACGTTTTTTTGGCACTGTGACCTTGACCTTTGACATAGTGACCTGAAAATCAATAAGGGTGATCTGCGAGTCATGATCAATGTACCTATGAAGTTTCATGATCCTAGGCGTAAGCTTTCTTGAGTTATCATCCGGAAACCATTTTACTGTGTCAAGTTACCGTGACCTTGACCTTTTACCTAGTGACCTAAAGGTCGATAGGGATCATCTGCGAGTCATGATCAATGTACCTATGAAGTTTCATGATCCTAGGCGTAAGCGTTCTTGAGTTATCGTCCGGAAACCATTTTTCTAAGTTGTCACCGTGACCTTGACCTTTGACCTAGTGACCTCAAAATCAATAGGGGTCATCTGCGAGTCATGATCAATGTACCTATAAAGTTTCATGATCCTAGGCATAAGGATTCTTGAGCTATCATCCGAAAACCATTTTACTATTTCGGGGCACCGTGACCTTAACCTTCGACCTAGTGACCTGAAAATCAAAAGGGGTCATCTGCGAGTCATGATCAATATACCAATAAAGTTTCATGATCCTAGGCATAAGCGTTCTTGAGTTATCATCCGGAAACCATTTTACTATTTCATGTCACCGTAACCTTGACCTTCGACATAGTGACCTGAAAATCAATAGGGGTCATCTGCGAGTCATGATCAATGCGCCTATGATGTTTCATGATCCTAGCCATAAGCGTTCTTGAGTTATCATCCGGAAACCATTTTACTATTTCGGGTCACCGTAACCTTGACCTTTGACCTAATGAACTGAAAATCAATAGGGGTCATCTGCGAGTCATGATCAATGTACCTATGAAGTTTCATGATCCTAGGCCTAAGCGTTCTTGAGTTATCATCCAAAAACCATTTTACTATTTCGGGTCACCATGACCTTGACCTTTGACCTAGTGACCTGAAAATCAATAGGGGTCATCTGCGAGTCATTATCAATGTACCTACGAAGTTTCATGATCCTAGGCATAAGCGTTCTTGAGTTATCATTCGGAAACCATTTTACTATTTCGGGTCACCGTGACCTTGACCTTTGAACTAGTGACCTGAAAATCAATAAGGGTCATTTGCGAATCATGATCAATGTACCTATGAAGTTTCATGATCCTAGGCCTTAGCGTTCTTGAGTTATCATTCGGAAACCATCTGGTGGACGGACATACGGCATACGGATGGACGGACATTCCGACATGAGCTAAACAATATAACCCCTCTTCTTCGAAGGGGGGGGGGCATAAAAAGCGTGCAATGCGCATGGGTTGAAATGTACTCAAGCATTTGACTTTCTCTTTCTATCCCTCGTCCCACTGGACGCTTAAAGTTGGAAGGATGAGCATTTTTATATATAAATTTGGCCCCAGGGGCATAATTTGAACAAACTTGGTAGAGAACTATAAGATGTCACTACATACCAAATTTGGTAGCCATAGGCCCAATGGTTATGGGCAGGAAGATTTTTAAAGTTTGCACAAAAGAGGCTTTATATAAGCATATGTTCATTTTTGTGACCCCCGGGGCAGGGTCAAATTTGAGCCCAGTGGAATAATTTGAACAAATTTGGTAGAGGACTATTAGATGTCATTACATACCAAATTTAGTAGCAATAGGCTCTATAATTATGAACAAGAAGATTTTTAAAGTTTGCACAAAATAGGCCTTATTTAAGCATATGTTCATATTTGTGACCCCCGGGGCAGGGTCAAATTTGACTGCAGGGGCATAATTTGAAAAAACTTGGTAGAGAACTTACAGATTTTAATACATACCAAATTTGGTGGAAATAGGCCTAATGGTTATGGACAAGAAGATTTTTTAAGTTTGCACAAAATAGGCCCAATATAAGCATATGTTCAATTTTGTGACCACTGGGGAACGGTCAAATTTGATCCAAGGGGCTTAATTTGAACAAACTTGGGAGAAGACTATTAGATGTCACTACATATCAATTTAGGTAGCCCTATGCCATACGGTTATGGACAAGATGGTTTTTAAAGTTTGCACAAAATAGGCCTTTTTTAAGCGTATGTTCATTTTTGTGACCCCCGGGGCATGTCAAATTTGACCCAAGGGGCATAATTTGAACAATCTAAGTAGAGAACTATTAGATGTCACTACATACCAAATTTGGTAGCCCTAGGCCCTACAGTTATGGACAAGAAGATTTTTTCATTTTGCACAAAATAGGCCCAATATAAGCATATGTTCATTTTTGTGACCCCCGGGGCAGGGTCAAATTTGACCCTGGGGGCATAACTTGAACAAATTTGGTAGAGGACTATTAGGTGCCACTACATACCAAATTTGGAAGCCCTATGCCATACTGTTATGGACAAGAAGGTTTTTAAAGTTTGCACAAAATAGGCCTTTTTTAAGCGTATGTTCATTTTTTGTGACCCCCGGGGCATGTCAAATTTGACCCCAGGGGCATAATTTGAACAATCTAAGTAGAGAACTATTAGATGTCACTACATACCAAATTTGGTAGCCCTAAGCCCTACAGTTATGGACAAGAAGATTTTTTCATTTTGCACAAAATAGGCCCAATATAAGCCTATGTGCATTTTTGTGACCCCCGGGGCAGAATCAAATTTGACCCCAGGGGCATAATTTGAACAAATTTGGTAGAGGACTATAAGATGTCACTACATACCAAATTTGGAAGCCCTATGCCATACGGTTATGGACGAGAAGGTTTTTAAAGTTTGCACAAAATAGGCCTTATTTAAGCGTTCGTTCATTTTTGTGACCTCCGGGGCAGGGTCAAATTTGACCCCAGGGGCATAATTTGAACAAACTATGTAGAGAACTCTTAAATGTCACTACATACCGATTTTGGTAGCCCTAGGCCCTACGGTTATGGACAAGAAGGTTTTTAAAGTTTGCACAAAATAGGCTTTATATAAGCATATCTTCAATTTTGTGACTCCGGGGCAGGGTCAAATTTGACCCTGGGGGCATAATTTGAACAAATTTGGTAGAGGACTATTAGATGTCACTACATACCAAATGTGGTAGCACTAGGCCCAATGGTTATTGACAAGAAGATTTTTAAAGTTTGCACAAAATAGGCTTTATATAAGCATATGTTCAATTTATTGACCCCCGGGGCGGGATCAAATTTGATTCCAGGGGCATAATTTGAACAAATTTGAAAGAGGTTCACCCCAGGAACATTTGTGAGAAGTTTTATCAGAATTGGACTTGTTGTTTAAGAGAAGAAGAGGTTAAAAAAAAAAATAACGCACAAACGCACTCACGACGGACACAGGACCATGACAAAAGCCTCGCTGGCATCTGGCCAGTGGAGCTAAAAAACACTTGATTAATGTTCGAAATAAAATCATTTGATAAATGACAATACTATTATTTGAGCCAGGTCACAGGGAAAGGGCAGTCTAATCAGTATCCAATTAAACTATTTGTTATTGTCAGAAAACCGCTTTTAAGCAAACAGCTTTCAAGCAACTGCAGGCTGATCTGGATCCAAACTGGCCACAATCGCCTTAATGTCTCTTTTACTGTGACACAGTTCATTTGACTTAAAAATGATAGTTAATTCAGTCGATTGGTGTATAACTGATAGCTAAGGACTTCGAGTTTCATTTCAACGTAAACACCATGCATTCAGTAATTAAACCTTTAAACCTCGAAAGACAAATGTCTTTCCTATTGAAACATGCCAGCGGTTTTAAAATTCTGACAAATATTGTTTGTTTACAGCTCAAATTTCCGGGTAAACTGATTCAGCAATTACCGGATCGCTTAGATTTTTATCGGATTACATGTGTATCGTGTTATTTCTTGAAATTTTACCCAGCATTTGTAAAACATATGCAACATAATATGTACATTTCCAGAAAAGGAACTTTCTGCGTTTAATAAGACCGAGTTCATGGAAATTGCTGCACAATTGAAGAAGTAATGGCTGTTCAAAGCTATGTACCCTATATTCGGGTCGTTTTGAGTTGAATACCTTGTTTTATATATAGATTTGATAGTGAAAACTATGTATTCAGAGAAATCTATTTTTCGTTATAATTGTATTATTTTTCATTCAAAGATGTTTTTCTTATAAAAATCATAACCAGGCGCCAACCCACATGTGTATTGGAAAACTTCAATTGAGTTTTCATTTAGTTTGAGACAATCCCCACATTCCCGAATATGTGTCGCCACATGTCCGTTATTCACTTAATCACGAGTTGCAGCTCTCATGCTTATTTTATGTGGTACGCATCAATTTGGTTTCTGAGCATTCTTACTGTTAGAAAGGACACATTATACTACAATATTACATCAATGAACATAATGTTTACGAAACAAAATCTGCAAAATTCAGGAAATCATACGTCTTCACATTTCCTTTCGTCACAAGAATGGTGCGTACATAACGTGACCTTGTTTGGCTTTCGAAAAAAGAAACAATTGTAAGTTAAACATTGATACACGTCAACTAAAACATGAATCGACTGAACAATGATAGGCATTTTGTATTCACTATAAATCTTTACATAAATAAAAGTATTTTGCAAAAAATATTTAACCTATCCGTTACTCACTAAAATCTGCTATACACCAATCGACTGTACTAAAATAGAAAGAAGAAATAATACAAACCCGTAATATGAGTAAAGACTTACTCACTTAGTAATCAATGTTTTCAGGACATCTTTGTGATCTGCAAATCCCATGTATATGTTGATATAGGGTATCATAGTCATTCAATAAGTCGCAAAATGCTCGAATACAATTTCCAAAGCAAAATGTGACTTAAATTGATAACTAAAAATACCAGTCAAGCTGTCAAGTTTAAGATCCAGGAAGTCCTGCATTCACATCGAATGTATCCTTCGAATTCAATCCATTGTTGACATTAGCGGAGATTTAGTTAATAAATAACTCATATATCCTAAAAGACAGTTTTTAAATAGCCAAACAAGCCGATGTATGCTGTAAGAAAGTTTTGACACGAGTGTGAACATTCATGGGCGCCGCCATTGTTGTATGACCTTGAGGGGCGTGTAGAAATACCGAAGTCCCCGTAATAACCGAAATCCCCCGAAACCCCAGAAATCTTCCGAAATTCCCCTTAATATTGATTATTTATCAAAATACTGCGGATATTAATATAGAATATTGCAAAATACAATAAAATCACTTATGAAACATTGTTTTTATCCAAGTTTGATAGTGAAAAACTAAAATATATAATTTCGGTAATTACGGGGATTTCGGTATTTCTCGAACCGAACATTATCTCAATCGGACTGGCTCGGTCTTTTACATAGGTTGCCATTGTGAAGATTTTTTTCATGGTATCATAACTTAGACGATGCTGAAACAGCATCGTCAAAAATAGTGTGATTCCTGTAACTACATGTACATTTGATTATGTCGGATAAGAGGCTGTGGTTAAAATTTGAGCTGTATCGATCAGCTATTTTATTTCTCGCTTTCATTATCCATTGTTAAAAGAAACATGTGTTTCAATTGGACGTCATAACAAATTATGATGTTTCAAGTAAATAACAGTGAAAGTGTAATATAAGAAACTTGACTTTTTTGTTTATTAAATTAATTGTATGCCAATAATATGGTGTTTGAAAAATTGATATATAATAAGTAGAATCGTAAATGAGTGTCAAGTAGAGGAGGGTTACCGTTGTCAGATCGTGACATCGAAGCGCTCGGTGATTCTTATACTATCAAATGTAAATATAGTAATTTTAAAAAATTTGAAATGTTGTGGTATGAACATATTTCGATAAATCAATCGCTTTGCTTTATGTTGGTAAAATGACCCGTTTATAAACACAATTTAAGAAATCTTTTAAAAAATACTACTCATGTTTGCTCCCATATTATAAATAAAACGTACAGCATCGAATCTTTCTAGAGTTTGCCTCAATGTCTGAAGATCATTTGAAGCGTGTGTACTGCAGTCGTTGTATATTGTCTGAAATGACATTCGATTGAAAACTGTAGATACTTCATACTACATTTGATTCTTGAAAGAAATATATCACATTTGCGGTTTTTACAGATCAGTGTTATATTTCTATATCTTTATTATTTAACTCATTATGTTTTTAATGATGATGATGATGATGATGTTGATGATGGTGATGATGATGATGATGATGATGATGATGATACTGATGATGATGATGATGATGAGATAGAGATGATGATGATAATGATGATGAATGATAATGATGATGATGATGATGATGATGATATCTTTTGATGATAATGATGATGATGCGATTTTTTGATGAGTGATGATGATGATGATGCTGTGGATGATGGATTGCTGCTGACTGCTGTGTCTGCTGCTTGATGATGATGTGATGATGCTGATGTGATGATGATGCTGTGATGATGCTGATGATGATGCTGATGATGATGATGGCTGATGATGCTGCTGCTGATGCTGCTGATGCTGACTTCTGCTGCATCTGCTGATGCTGTGCTGCTTCTGCTGATGCTGCTGCTGACTGCTGATGCTTTCTGTGCTGATCCTGCTGCTGATGATGCTGCTGTGATGATGATGATGACGTTGATGATGATGATGATGATGATGACGATGACAATGATGATTATAATGATGATGTTTCTTCATGATGATGACGATGACGATGGCGATGATGATGATGGTGATTGTGATAGTCATAATAATAATTATAATGCTTATAATAATAATGCTTATAATAATAATAACGATAATAATAATAATAATGATAATAATAATAATAATAATAATAATAATAATAATAATAATAATAATAATTAATAATAATAATAATAATATTAATAATAATAATTACAATAAAAATAATAATAATAAATTATACTACCAAGCAAGCTTGAAGCATCTGCCCAATGGCCTCTTTCTCATTAATATTTTTTTGTTTGGTAAGAACTTCAAAGCAATTGGTCCAATCATTGTCATATAGCTCAGAAAACTGCTCCGCCAGCTTAGTGGCTCTGTTCTGGTCACTGAGGTCAGCAATTTGCGGATTGTTGTCTTGAAGCTTGGCTCCAAACACGGCACTTAAACTACCAGAACCATATTGTTTAGTATGCGCGATGATCAGTAAAGTTACAATCATCAAAATAAAATAGTGTAACGGTTCATTTAAGAGTATATTTGATATATTTAAATAACGTTTTTGGTAGGTCAATTCATGTCCATGTTATCAGTGTTTTTGTTTTCTTTAAAATTAACTTTGAATATGTTATTATACATGTATATATGATATATACATGCTTTAAATATGTACCGATTTTTAAGATCATCATTCGCTTGTGTAAGCTCAGCGATTTCCTGTTTTAGTCTTGCAGCGTCCTCAATAAGTCTGTAAAATAACGCGTTCACGTTATAACATCGTCTTTTGCTAACCATTACAAAATGTAGTTCAACGAATGTGTACATTGGCAAGCAAATGTACACATGTGACGTGCCACAGAAGCAAGTGAACACATGTGAAATGCCATATAAACAAATGGCAAACAAGTTGTAGTATTCAAACGAACTGTTTAAAGATTAAATACATTATAATAAATTGTTTAATATAATTATTTCAACTCGTTTTCAATGCGTATAGGACCTATAATCGTTATATTCGGTCCCATGTGTTTATACAAAAATGGACGATGCTTCAGTAAATTAAATGTTGATTTGTGTTTACCTATCCACTTTTTGTTTGTGTTTAGTTCGACTTTTTTCCAGTTTCTGTTTCGAAGAGGATATTTGTTTCTCAATCCTGCAAAACACAAACATGTATCGTACAACAAAACATAAAAAATGTATTTGTACTATAAATGACAGTCTTTGACGGCGAAGAAAAAAAAGTTGCAATATCATCTGTATGAATTAAGTGTACGTAAAGGATCGCTTTATATGTGCGCATTACTGATAACGTAAATGAAATTCTGTAAGCCTGCAATATGATCTGGCTTAAGTTCGAACTCCACTGGAAACGTGTATTGATATTTTGCACTGTTAATTGTTTTCTTCAATCCATACTTAATTCAGCCACACAGGTGGTGCCGACAGGAAAAGGAACCCTCAACATTAAGCCTGAATTTAAATACATTTCAAACAAAACTGTTGGACACAATTGTATATCACAATTCCTTGAAATAAATGATTTTGGACTACTTTTATTTGTACTAGTTAGTATTTTTGTTTTGCTAGTTTCGTTGAAAAGAAATTGAAAATTACACGCATGGTTGCATGGACAATTCCCTTTCTTTTAGTTAATAAAACAATTTAATCGCTTATCAATCAATAAACATATACCTTGACACAAATGATTTAGAACATAAGTACAATGCACTCAGAAAACACATGAAATTATAAACAAAATTACAGTTGTTTATGCGAAAACGTACTATTAAGAGGTAAGTAACGTATAATAATAATTTCAGTAACTGTGTAAATTGCTGATTTTTTTAAATACGGATTTCTATACCAAAGCAATTTTTTTGCAAGATCTAACCGTGACTTGTAACAAAAAGCATGAGGCTATTAAGTACCAATATAAGGAAAAAAACAAAAGTAGTGTTTATAAACAAGTTTCACTTTGGAACACTTCTTTGAGTTTTAAACATAAAAACACAATATTTTTGTCTCAATAATACAGATTTACTTGACATTCATATGTTTTTTTAGAATAATGGTTTACGTATTGTAAAATTGACCTTTTTTATCTTTATTTATGATTTGTAATATGAACATGCAAAGGGAACACATAAATAACATTGTTATTCATACTTGTTCTTTAGATCTTCATTTTCGTTTTTTAGGTCATTGATTGACGTTTGTAGAGTTTCCTCTCTTCCCTTTGACCTGCAGCAAAATGATCATCTTATGTATACCCAACACAAAAAAGCGTTTAATGGTATTTTTCCGGCTAAAGCTTTAGGAAAAAAAGAAACAAATTGCCTAATTGTTAGAGTAAAATCCAGCAATTAACATCAAAACAATAAATTAAAGTAATAACTGAGAGGTTTAAGAAAAATGCGTTGCTTTTAAAAGTGTGCCCGTAAGCTTTCTGTTCCTTTTGAACATGCTTTTTGAGTTTTTGAGCTCATGTGTTGATTAATCCCACGTTTGTCTCTCATGTCTGAATTTATACAGTTTGAATATGACACTTTACCTTAGCTATCAACAGATAACTGTGTTTCTCATTTAAAATAAAGTTTTCAGGTAAGTTGTCAAATAGTCATACACACGTATAGCAATAGCACCATTAATCGAAACGTTAAGTAATGAATTCAATTGATTAAGATTTAAATAAAGATATGCAAAACTGAATTTTGTAATGGCAGGTTAATTGTAAGTCTTACGTTAAACTTACTTCGCTTTTAGACGTTGAATCTTTTGTTCACGTTTGTGTAGTTCAGCTTCATGTTGGTTTATAACCTTGGTTGCCTGATTGTTTCTTTGAAGAAAAAACATGATTTAACAATAGTGGTCTTAACACCAATAACACAACAAATCAAAACCAAAGCTTATTTTGATTTATAATACATAATTATTTACAAGTATAACTCTTCAAAAAAGAAACACAAAGAACGATGCGGTGTACAGTAACGAGTCTTAAATAAAACGTATGTTAGAGTTTATGAAAAATCTTCCGAATGAGGAAAACTTGTATTAATGTTTGTTATAAGTGTCGACATTATTATTGAAAATGAATAAATACTACTCTACTTTTCCATAAGTTCCTTTATTTCTAATTCGTGTGATTGTTTCTTTGACTTGCTCTCTCTTTGGCTGAAATATCAGGTAAACGAATGTGTATTACTTTACAATACCTCACGTGAATCATGTTTATAACATACTGTAAATATTTTTTAAATACAATATAAAAATGATCAAAACAGAACGTTACGGGAATTTAACTAATGGTTGTAATATAAAACATTAAACATTATGTATAATACTTTTCGAACAATGTGTACCTTCCTTTATAAATTATTCAAATTGGCAAAAGTAAAATATTTGAAAAGCCACTTCACATATTATTATATGTTGCGGGAATGCACATGAATTGAAAACGGCTTTACACAATTTCATAACGTAACAGAAACGTAAAGAAGTAACACAAAATCGATAAAAAGGGGGATTAATTGCTTCCAAAATATATTCAAAATAACTTGTTAAAAACGGGCAATTTAAAATATAAAGTATCAAAGAGCCACGTAATGAGAATATAAAATGTTTCCAACTATATGTAACATATTAGAAAACAACAATTTATTCGTTTGTGTTCATCTGTGGCCGTTTCATTAACTGCTGCAGCGCGGTTGCAGTTGCAATTTTGCTAATAATTGCAACTTGCAACCTTGTGTCCGTTTCATTAAAAAGTTGCAGTTGCAACGTGCACCTGCTGGTTGCAAATTTGTATAGCGCGTTTGCAACTGCCAGCGAGGTGTTGCAGACGGCAGTCAAAATGGCCAATATTGACACGTATGTGCGACGGAATCGGTGAAATAAAAGACAAAATCGTCCTCGCATTCAATTCGTGAATGTCCGTGACATGGATTTTGTGTCCAGGTATCGCGTTGACCGCGCTACGGCCCAATAACTGGTTGAAATAGGATTGAAATAGTGGGAAATAATTTATTACATGGGACGCAGGGAGGACATACAATACCTCCACACACACAGGCAAGTATTTGTTGAAGAAAAATTATTTATCAGTCTGTTTTATTTTTATAGTAGTGAATAACCTGACCCAAATTATCTGTTGTAGATATATTAACATCCGATACAAACATCCGGTATAGAAGAAAACAAATGGCAATGGAATTACTGTTATTAAAATTATATAGTTTTACAGGAAATTGACTTAATTCATTCAGATATCGAAGTGCATGCAGTGTGAATCAAACAAAGGAAGTTTCTTTTTACTAATTTATATTATTCAATTTCATTTTCAACTGGTGTTTTATAAAACTATACCATGTCCATTGCGCCTGGCTTAGTGAAACGTATCATGTGTGATTGTCACGTATAATTGTTGTATGAATCATTATTGGAAATATCGTAAAATACCACAACAATAGTCTCTATATAATATATAATTATGTCGAATCATAGCTCCTGTTATCAAGTGTAAGTGGGGTGATAATCGGTTGATGAGTTATTTAACGGTGGTCAGTTAACCGATTCACTATTTTCCTTGGTAAGCTGATTTTCCTCTACTTACGGCACATAGTTAAGTCAGTAATGCCAATAACCAATCCTCAAACATGTTATAGTGCTTGGCCGGAGATGTATCCCGCGATCCTCGGATTTGTATTTATTAAGTTATTTGTTAACTTAGCTAGCCGATACGGATGTTTATAAATAAAAAATGTATATTTAATTAGCAAAATACAGACACAGACACATTCTGAAAAGTCATGTTTTATAATCAATGTTCATGATTTGAAAATGATTAAATAATAAAACGTACAAAAGCGTAACGATGAAATTATTTAGCGTTTTCTTGCTGTTGTTTTCGTTAAATAAGGAAAATTGGAAAACTAGTAATGTCATACCCGTCGATCAATATAACATTCGGGATTGCCACAATGTTAAGACTGTGTAGTTTTAACACGGACAACCACGGTCCGAATCGCGGTTGAAGCCAACATTGGTTAAAACAAGTGTGTCACCAAATGCATTAACTTGTTGAATTTAATTCAATTAAAGAGATATACTATTGCATTTCCATGCTATTTTACTATGCAAAAATGTGAACAAGTCCCTTGAGAATACGTTTTGAATTCACAACTAAACGTTATCAAACACATTAGGCAAACAACTAAGAAGAACATGCTAAACATTGAAATTCTGTACAAATGAGTCAATACGATAGGCATTTTCGTTTCTCGTGCAAATACGACTTAACGTCTTAGCATCGGTAAAGTGATTTAAAGCGAGAAAAAAACGTTTGGTGTCGAAATTGTTAAACCTTTACATATCGTTACAATGTTACAAATCAAATACGTGTGTATATGTCGAGTATTGAACGATATAGACGCATGCGATTATTTTAATACAAATGAAATATAAACAAACTACCCGGATAGTTGAGGTGTTTTGAACTTCTTCTGCGCGGCTTCAACATGTCGGTTTTCAACTTCGTTACTAAACTGCGATATCATCTCTTTATTGTTGTCAACTGGTTCCGTTATTTGGCATTTAATATCAGAGCTTGAAGTTTTCAAACCAAAGGCGTTTACCAATCCTGAGTTTGACCCGCCAGACTTGTTTCCAGTATTTTCATTATTTGGCATCGAATTAAAATCTTGACTCACTGGCTTTGACCCAGACAGGACCGGTTCAGGGTCACGATGATCTATATTTGTGGATGATAGGCTACAACCCATCTTGCCTTCAAGTATATGAGAAATTTTACAGTAAGTTATTGAACCAGACATAAGAAGCAACTGCAAATCGGGTATTATAAATGCATAAATTCGAATATAATATCAGACTAAAGCAAGCCTTAAGACAATAAAAGATTAAAGTTTTAAATATATTAATCGTTTCTTTGTTTCTTTATACAAGTTTATCAACAGGTATTTCGCGAGTTTTAGAGAAACAAACATGTTTGCAGATCAGGGATCATAGAAAATCGACAACGACAACTTAATCGACGACATGCATTTGTATTTTTTGCTTTTCCATATTTGTCTTACGTTTTAATGGGTTTGATTTGACGGGAATCAAATTATAAATAATGACATTATTTCACAGCGTTTCGTTTTGCTTTATAAAATGGGTTGTCTCACTTCTATGAAAAAGTTATCACTATAAAAATTCAATTGTAATTTTCACTGTCATCTTTTACAGTCGCTGTTAAAGCAAAAGCTAATACTCGATTAATAGTCAGGTAAATATACATTGAAACACCTAAACATTTTACAAAAGGTATATTTACTGATCCTGGTAGGGTAGAATGTCTTCATCACATATACATTTTTTACCAATATCAGATATCCGGAACATAGTTTTCAAGAAGGCCCCCAAAACCAATAATAATGATAATAACTACCCATTCAATTTAATTATGTTGGTATCAATACATAGGTTCCAGTGGGATAACACATTTAGATCATCAGACATAATGTAAGTTTGTTATGTTACAAAGAAATCCAACTTGACGTCCAAAATGGCAATCGGCACAATAAGAAGGACCATAAGTCCATTACTTTTCATCCACACTTGATGATTGTTATGTCGAACTCAATAGTTTTGGAGACAAGGAATTCTTTCATTGCATTGTTGATATCACCAATTTGATAATGATAAATTCAAACTTTTGACGTTCAGTTGTCGATTATCACCTGATACACAATCATTTCGCTCCATAACATTTGTCGCAGAGCGTTAAATTATCGGTATCGCCCTTCTCCTCTTCAGTACCGACCTCTTTTAAATTGTTTGGATTGTCACAGTTTTCAGATTGGCAAGGGTCACATACAGCAATGCAAGGGAGTCAATAGCTTGTTCCGCTAGATCGAGAGGATTTACATCCTACAAAACAGTTTCAATTGATGATCTTGAATAGTTCTTAAGGTGAAGCATTGCTTCGGGCAATTATTGGAATTAATTGTTCGTTGTCCTGTTTACAACCCAATTAAGTCGGAGAAATAATGTTTACCATCAAAATCCAAGCCATGAGTTGATAGTATACGCGTCAACTATAAAATACAGTTGCATATGATGTTGGGGAAAGTGAGTTTTGTCTGAGTCGAAAATACTTTAAGCTGAATTACAGCCTGTGTTATCATGAACAAAGAGATACTTATTGCACTCTTTGTCACCTTACATTACTTTCAAAAGGTTAATTTTATAAACGCTGTGTTCATTTTGACTGTTCATTTACATCAGAACGGAGGTAGATTTAATTGTCCCATTAGGAGTTATGCAGGAGCAAGATGAGCAAATCTGAATCAACACCCACCAACGTTGTGGTACTATGACTGAATCTTGCGACTGTTGCTTTTACAATAAAAATCTGTTTAAGGAATACAGTTTATCACAGCCGCACTTGATTCGTCTGCTGTATTTTTTCTGATTGTCTGAGCGATTTGAGGGTTCGATGTCCCATTACGGTATGATTAACGAAATATGTCATAGGCTTCAAACATGGCAGGAGGATAAGGACTCATTTCATATGAAAATGCGTCGTCAAGGGATCGATCTCCAGATGTCGACACCACAAGGACACGCTGGAATAGACGGTCACTAGCACTGTCAGAAACAATCTTAACAGCGGAGCTATTCCTAAGAGTTTTGGCTCTGTGTTAAATTTACAGGCAAAGGACGACTTTCATATGAAATGTCTTATGATCTTGTGTAAAACCGCCTCAAAAGCATGCTTGTACATTCATATCGGACCCAGCCACTCGCACACTGACAATGTTTCTCAAAATAGTATCAGTTTTGTATTATGAGCAGGTTGTATTCTGCGTCTGCATTTTCTCGAGATCATAAGCATCTCTTTTGATGCGCGTCTCATCAATGTTTGTTCAATGACCAGATCACTGCTTAGCCCAGCCCAGCGCTGATTGCCCATACAAACACCATCAAAACAATCAAAGAATTTCGATAAAAGTTTGAGAGTATTTCCTATGTGTTGCTCTACTATTGCAGATAGTAATAAGCAGGGTAAAGTGCCCAACTGCAGCAAAGAACGATATACAAACGAACACTGCCTGCAAACGCATCAATCAACACCCAGTGCGATCCGCCTTGATTAAAATCCTTGCCTTGGCAAACATAAGATGAAAATTCAGCAATAATTTGCTTGATTTTGATGTCTGGACAAGTTAATGTTTCTTCTTTTCTGTAGCCGTCTCAATTTTGATAGAAAACAACAACAACAAAAATCTCAGAACATGTAGCATCTTCTAGCCTCGTCTCGCTCCTAAGCAGTATCTGGATCTCGTTATATTCATATGTCATGTTCGCTATAAGTTGGCCGTGACAGACGATGGTACCCTCAAACGTTACAAGTTCTGGAATATCGTGCTGCATGAAAGGGTTGCAAACAAAGTCAAATGTGGACAGAATGCAAAATTTGTCTTCAATGTTAATGTTGATACTAGGCAAAAGTTTACTCCCTTCCCTGATATGCAGCATTATCGTCTAATTTGGTATTCCCTGCCGGTAGCTGAATGCACAAAATTACGATTATCTTGTCATAATCCAGATATGTCGTCAGGCTTTAACTATGGCGATTGACATAACAATCATCATGTTTGAGTCAATGTGAACGTCATATTGGCTTTCTTTATAACATTATAAATTACACTATGTCTGTTTATCTTCCTGTGTTCTTCGTATATAATTTATAGGGTGGAAAAAGTCCATATGTTATTTGTTATAAGCTCTCCTTTTACTTTAAAACATAAATGCTCTAGATAGTAGTGACATTTTTTGTACTACGCTTTAATACATTTAAATTAATTTCATTTTGATGACAAAGTTCATCACATACAGACGGTACCAACTGAAATGTTGCATATTTTTGCGTTAGTGATAATGACAAAATACAACAACAAATAAATGTATGTATATACATACGAATATTGATCAATGCTTATCGTATGATGGTGTCGCTTGAGTTTTATTAAGTTTACATTGAATATTTATTAAAATCGAAAGTTGGTAAATTGGAAATCACAAATACAGGCGTTTAAAAGCAATACACTATAAGTCGTTACTAGTTATAAGAATTTTATATCACAACATGTTTTTAACCTGGGTTATATATCATTATAGTCATACCTATTTAATATAAACTATTTTGTTTCAGCATGTAATATAACGCTTACCTTTATGCACACAACGCGAAAACACTCCGTTTTCTACGAAGCCGAACACCTGATAATCTGTTATCTAATGGTAATTTTCGATGTAAGGCCACACCAAATGTAGCCGCTGTTTGACAGATATTGGCCTCAAACAAACAATAGCAAATATTTATCAAATTTTTGTTTAATCAGAGGCGCGAAAAATTGAAGAATAAATAATACAAACCTTGACCGTATTCCTTAAATATTTCTGTCAAACACGCTTAAAGCTCTGTATTCCCATAAACGACCTCTTATCGTTTATATGTTCAAGTGTTTTTCCTTGAATTGCTTGATCTAAAGATTTGTTTTAAACTTCCCATGACTTGTTCCGGTGTGCAGATGTATAGATCAACTCAAGTATGACACACTACAGGTCATTGTTCATATATATATTTGGCACAGTTATGCCATTTTGATTGCCTATTTTTTTTACTTTTGAACCATTTTGGCAACATTTCTTCATCAAAAAAAGTGGTTGGTGGGCGAATTATATCTGCAAAAATTAATAACATACTTAATCAGAGCAACTAAAGAAAGAATTTGATTTTCGTTTAAACAATGACTCATGTTTGTGTAACATCATCCTTTGAAGCAAAATAAACTTTTGTCAACAATATAGAAATTGCAAAGACGAATCGAACAAATCGAGCGCGGAATAAAGTTGATAAATAAATAAATAAAAGCTTAATTTATGCTTACGATTTAGGTTGCGGTAAATCCGACGAACACTCTATAAATTAATAGTGGCCTAAATAACCGAGCTACTCGATAAGCGGTACATTCTCAAAATGTAAACCTTACTAAATGCCTATCGCAGTGTTAAGTTTCACAGTCGATATTTTTCAGTTCGAATACTTTACAGCGACACATTGACATGACACAATTCATTATAGAATATTAGCCAATATATTAAAGACATTTGAAAAGGCCGTTTATGTATGGGTTCAACTACACAATTAAGTTTCTTTTTGTTTGTTACATTTAACAAAAATTTAAAAACATGATGATAGTTTACATTTTCATTGGTTTACTAAACGTTGCTGTTGTTGTTATTTTCGATACGTATAAATACTTTCAATTTGAAATCAAATTTGTAGCATTGCCATTGGTATGGTAAGAAACAAGTGAACATTTAAATTTCGGTCTACATAAAATTGAGTAAAAACTCTCAACATCAAAGCAAGTTTGTAAGCGATGGTTACTTCCCTTAAATCTTTGCATTAATCGGTGTTAACTGTTGGGATGTCGTTTTCTTTTCATTTCATTTTAATGTGATGGACAAAGGGAATTGAATACTTTTCGATGATATCTGTTGTTGAAAGGGTTATCGCGCTTTAAGTATTATAATTGCATTTCAATAAATAAATTTGAAGTCGCTGAATTGGACTCAGTGTACCAGTGTGTTGTTAATCGAATTTAAACGGAATTTTGCAAACATGAATTCAATGCATGGCATGGAGTATGCATTTTAACAAACCGTGACTGAGTGACATTTTTGCACATAATTTTTAATGAATCGGAGTACTTTTAAATAGGTTTTGCCTTTCCCAGTATAGTTTATAATACCCACTATTGCTTTAAAACGCACAAAACAACATTAATATAGTTCTTGAAGCAAGTCATTCAGCATTCAATAAATGTTCAAACAAATAAAAAACCATCGGAACACATTTAAATGAAGCGTGTTTTAGCTTACCTTGCATAAAAGTGTAATGGTTTACTTACCGTCCGATTGATATAAGTGCATAATCGTTAAGTCAGTCAATATGAAGTTTCTGTTTTTTTCGTATATTATAAAGTTAATAAATACATTTAAAAATGTAGCCAATGTTCGCTTGCACAATCCAATGTGTTCAAATCGGCAGTCGAATTTTGGTTTTGAAATCGTTCGGATGATCAACTAAGATACATAATTATTGTTAATAAAAATCCAAGTTAAATTTCTTGTTTAAACTAAAGGTTATTATTGCAAACTGTAATTTTGTATATGGTTCCCTACGATGGGTATGGGAATCTCAAATTGATCCTTCAACTACTTAATACAAAGATTTATATTTTAGTCGGTGACTAAAGAAACATGACTTAATTTTGAATTGTAAAAGAGTAATCCATTATTTGTGTCTTGTTCTGAGAAAACTGGGCTTAATGCATGTGTGTAAAGTGTCGTCTCAGATTAGCCTGTGCAGTTCGCACAGGCTAATCAGGGACGACACTTTCAGCCTAAACTTGATTTTCGGTAAGGAGGGACTTCCTTGAAAATAAAAATACCATGAAAGCGTGAAGGGTCGTCCCTGATTAGCCTGTGCGGACTGCACAGGCTAATCTGGGCCGACACTTTACGCACATGCATTAAGCCCAGTTTTCACAGAACATGACACATTTACTTGTACAACATGCTAGCTATTGCACGGTAACGGGGCGTTTAAAGCTCATCATTTTTTGATCTTCTATTGCATTAACTGAACCAATCATATACATGTATACGTCCTCTCAAGCAAAACATAGCTTCGGTATGTCAATTTGGTTAATGGCGTGAATCGTTTGAACATCTAAAAATATTCAATCAAGTAAAGCCGTGTTATTACCGGGAAGATTGTATTAATGAAATAAACCAGTAAGTGGCGTTGACTATATGTTGGGGAGTTGTTAGCGTTCTGAAACAATCAATCTAAATAAATGTAGACGACGCAATTCTAAATAACTTTAAATGACAATATGCATGGTGTACCTTAAGATTTTGAAATCAGTAATTCTTCATTAGGATGATTAATTTAAATGCGTATGTCAACCTTGTCAGTGTTTTTTTTATACTATTTGACAGGAGGAAATGCACCTTAAATTCTAAGTTAAACATTGACCGTTTATTGTTTTATCTTTGGATAGACTTATTTGTAACAGTGGAACGAATTAATGCAAATGTTTACATGGCAACAGTGAATGCCATCTTCACGATGGGAACACCGTACATAACATGTGAATATGTCCATTCTGGATCTATTTTCAAAAATATAATTCGTGAAGGAATATAGGCGAGTTTTATTTTCAATGTTCGAAATTGTACAAATCCCGATGTGATAAGCTTTAACATTTATAAATGTTCTTATTTTTATTAGCGTTTAAACCCCCCGAAATAGGGCGGACGACCCTAGACTGACGTTATCTGCACAGGTTCAACATAACCCACATTTTTTTTCTCGAAAACATCGTTAGTGAAGATCAGGTTTGGTCAAAGTTTTGACGTTGAATTTTGTTATCAAACACTGGATGTTATACATCGGTTTAATAAGGTTTTCAATCGTCTGCTGATACATTTCAAACATTATATATTGCCAACCTTTTCGAAAGACTAACATATAACATGCCATAATATATTAAGTTTATTGGCGTCTGGGAGGTAGACTATTCGTCAGTAATATCAGTCACTGGGTTAAAGATCTTAATAAATAAACTGTGAAATGCGTTCAAAAATGACGACATAAAAGTCAACATCACAGACGTATTCTATTCATATTCCATTCCAGTTACAACCTGTTTTGTACGATATTCAACATAATACTATTGTCTCGTGAGTGGTATTGTACGCTAAGTTTTACCTGATATTGTTTAATTATCTAAAATAATTTGACACGGAAAACGTGGGAAAAGGAAGGAAAGCATATATAGTAAATACATAAAATTGCTTCCATTAACGCGATATATATTAAAGCGAGTTCATGTAATTTCATATTAAATAATTGATGTACGCAATCTTATTGAGAATTAATTTAATATAATATTTCCAATGAACATTCATGGGTTTAAGTAAAACCCATGAATGTTCATTTGAAATATTATATTAAATGAATTACAAACTATACATGGCATGCTCAATTAAACTTTGTTTACTACTGTGAAATTCACAACGGCAAACTTAACACAGACATGGACAGGTTTATTTATATTTGTTGTCTTGCGAACGAATTTGAAAATACTTATTCGGATTTTCCAGCAGCGCACATGCCATGTGTACATAAAGGAATTGTCTGATGTACAGCACAAACTGCTATAACATTTTTCTTTCGTTAATTTTCTTGACAATGTACTACTTCGTCCGAACATTTATTTTCGTGTTTGATCCATCGACCTTTTATTAGTTTTTGAAAAGTAATAAGATCACATTAACTCGCGTTAACAATTGCACGGCAGTTTTCACACACTGTGGTGGTAAAGTGGATCAATCTAAAACTCGTTTAATGAATGTTGATGGTCGAAGTTTACCTTTTTTATTGTTGTTTATTAATAATGTTACTCCTGTTCAAAGTATAATTGTATACACTTTAAGAAAATGGGAGCATGATTCAAGTCTTAAATATATTTTTTATTTGTGTATTGTAGTTTTCAAGTTATGGTATTATACTATCAATACAAGTGTTTCAAGCAGTAGCGATAGTAAGGTTATCCTAAGGATTGAAAAAGGTTTCAAGGGGGATTACGTGTTTATTTTTATTTAAAGATTTGACAAAGTCACGATTTATTTAGTCGCGTGTAACCAAAATTTAGACTTTGTCTACATATGTTCACAATAAGCATTCTGAACAAGATTCACCAAGATTAAGTCATCGATGTATCTTATGGAGGGTATCAATATTGATTAAGATTTAATCTCGTTTTTTTTACTAAAATATAATGTCCTGCCTAGTTCGCTTAGATAATGTCCATGTTAACATTGTGACAACATTTCATGACGATGTCATAAAGGTGGTATGGAAGGTATGGAGCACAAAAAACTAAAAGCGGTTAAATAACAGCCATGTATGGAGTGTTCTGCTTCTGAACTATTTTAGAACGTGTACAAATAACTGCTATAGGCACGGTGGTAAATATGCATTATCTTTGAAATACGAAACGATCACCATTCCAAACACCACCTTGCCTTAATTAAGATATGAAAGGAAAATGGTATACCGGTTTATAATTATTCAATAGAAAAACTTTCATTCAGTGAACTAAAAGGCTTTCAATATTACGATTGAAATGTATAACAATTAATAATAGACATAATAAACAATTGTTTTGGAGAAATTCTCTCACATAAGAAATCATGGGAATTGTTCATTGAAGTCTACTGGTAAGAATTCGTTTCAATATTGTTTAAGGTATCGATCGAGTGAAAAACGGTCAGAACCGTAGTGGATTAAAGATATGAACGAAGTGCACACACATGCCAAATAATGCAATAAATTAATATCAATTCTTAACATTACCGGAAGTTGATTAAATAGGCTGGTGCTAATGGCTGAGGTTGATCGGCTAAAATTGTTGAAGATAGGACTCCGGATATCAAAGCTGACAGAAAGGCAGTACTATTTATGGAATTATACTATTCCATTTCTTTATAAAATAAATGATTGAAAATGTTGCGAAAAGAGTTGCAAAATAAACGTATTATAAATATAGAGTTTAAAGTACGTTTACAATTTCAAAAGACTGAGTGGTACAGTGTTTGTGAGTCGGTCTACCATTTCAAAGGCGTAGAATGACATAAAATACGTTAATCTGGGAACAAGTAATTTAAATATTAGTTTGCCTTAAGTAAAACCATTTCTCGTTGTTCGCTCAAATCACGATGCGTACAAGTATTTATTTTATCAAACCCTTGATGTGTCCGCTTAAGATATTAGCTATTGTTAATCGTTTACAATACAATTAAATATGTTCACAAAACAGACAATATTTATTAGTTTGATAAGTGTTAGCCCATGATTGTATATGTTCAATCCTCAACTTATGTGCATTACGTATTGTAAAGAATAGCGTGTTCAGTTCAAACGAAACGAAATCTTCTTGCGGACAGGCAACAATACCAACTATTTAACTGTAGAATATTGTGATCCATTAGCATTCAACTTTTGCACCAAAAGTTCAAATAAGCGCACTTTATATTTACACGTGTTGCATACTAAACTGTCGCTGCTCAATACTGTTTATTATGTTCAATTTATATGACACACACAAATAAATTTAATATAGGTATATTTAAAAAGAGACATCTAGACTTAAATGTAACATTACTTCGTATTTTAATTCTTGCAAATATCTTACCCGAATATCCCGACATGGATATTGTGGTATCTTATTTATTAATGATGCCGATTACAATATTCAGTTCGTGAGTAGATTATACATTTTCTTATAAGGTCAATACAGAGTTGATAAAACAAGGTTGTGCCTATGAAACCAGGATACAAGATTGCGATGTTAACATCGAGATCGTGACCTATCATCAGTCGAAATCATCATGCGAGATCGCGATACTAACATCGTAATAGTGCATCGTTTTTCACTGTTTCGCATCATTATCTCGCCATTTCGCATCGTGATTTCGCGAGGTCTAATTGCAATATCGTGCCGCCGCATCGTTTTTTCGCATTCTCGCCCTTGAAAGTCAAAGTTGATAGTACGACATGAGGATGCGAGATTGCAAATCAAAAGTGCGAGAATACTATGAACAAATATCGATATTAATGCTGTATTTTCACATCGCGTGCTTGCATTATAGACCTCATGGACGAGATAGAAGACATATTATACACCGACATATGCTTACGATGCCAAACCGCGTTATTATCGTGCTTTTGCATCGTGATTTCGCTTCTTCGCATCGAGTGCTTTTTCGCCTCATCGAATTATCGAGACACCGCATGGCCCTAACGGAACACTATACGGAATCGCATAGTTTGAATGAACAGCGTAAATAGACGACAGTAACATAACTCCGTCTTGCCTTAAAGTTAAAATATATCAAATGAACATTAAATGCTAAAAATAGTTTTCAAAAATCACTCGCGTTATACTTAGTCACAGGCATTCTAAACATTAAGTAGGTTTGCGTTCAAGGTAAAATGATAAAACTTGATGAACTTGATATTTATGTACCGTCAAAATGTATTCGGTATCAATGCACTTTGTCCTCTTATATTCGGTAACGCATAATTGGGGTGGTATAAATGCGTTATTTTCATGGAGTTTGCAGCGGCCAAGGTCGTTCAGGACTGTAAGCTGCGACCTATAAGTTTTCTACATTGTGTGATCTTCGAGCGGAATATAATCTAACCCGTACCAATTCATAGTTTGTTAAACCACTGTCGTGTGTAGTTAACCCACTTTTGACAAGGCTCAGGCAGTTCATTTTAAAGCCAAGGTTTTTACAAAACCGCCGCTCGCTGCAATTTCTGAAAGAGCAACGCCCCCATATAACATGTATTGCTCATTATAAAAGCGGACGTATTTACAATTTAGCATAGCGTGTTTTTGTCTGGTAACATACATTGTGGATTATTGACAAGAACAGTGAACGTGTCCAGATAATCTGACATCGTTATTCGTAATACAAGGTACCAAACGTGACAAAATCATGACTTTCGCTTATCCTTGCAACCACATGCCTCCTTGGATGGTGATTTGGTTCTGCATCACGGCAATCATCTGCACCAGTGACGCGAGCTTCATCGTCTTCCGTCCTCACACCTTGCCCGGAGGGATAGCGCATAACCTTTTCTTCTTTTGTAAGTGTTGCTTATTGTTGTTTTCATTTATTTGGTAAATTAGTGGACATTATAGCTGTATCGTGGGTAGTAAAACAAGTCGGTTGTTGATAGATCATGTTGCAGATGTTTTTAGTAGACGTAGTACAATCAAAAGTAACAGAAAGATCATCATTCGTCCAAATTAAAGTGATACGCACTAAACAAAGAACTTGTTTAAGCGACCAATACTAATTTTTAGTTGTGAGCGTTAGCTCACGACCTAATTCACAGAGCATGTTTATCAAATCAGTATATGCTTAGAAGCCTTAGCTACGCTAACTCACTATGCTAGGAACGATTACCGCTGCCTGTCTGCACTGCAGACGACAAAATGCTTAGGAACATCTGCTCTACTCCTGCAGTGAGTGTATTTACCAGCTTGTAAGACGACATTGGCCAGTCTAATGTTTATCATTGAAATCTGTACATATTGGCTGTTTTCAGGGAAAACGGGGCTTAATGCATGTCAAATGAGATTAGCCTGTGCACACTGATTAGCCCTTGCAATGCGTACACGCTAATAAAGGACGACAACAGCGAACAACTTCATTGCCTTCAGCGCTTTGATTTTTAAATTTCAGCGCTTTGATTTTTAAATGGTGCATATTAAACGATTCCTCTGTTGTTTTCTATACTAGATAAGTACTACATCTACACCGATCGACGGTACAATGACATGCAGGATTCATACGTCCTGACGCAAAGCTTGTAAGTTAATCTGGGTTTAAGTTAATTTATTGTGTGTACCTTACAGTTTAACTTAAATATTTCTTAAATATTTCTGCAGGTCATTTACAAACAAAAAGCATAGCAATTGAATTTATGATTGTGTTAATTAATAAACGTTTTATGTTGTTGTAACAAGAGAGTTGATATAGAAAAAGCTCTACATAAGACGCATGTGTTCGTATGTATCCATGTATACAACAAATAGCTTCGACAATTGAAAATATTTAAACTCTCATGTAATCAATTCCGCTTTTACCAAAACCAAAACAGTAAAAATTAACCTGCAAAAAGACCAAGCAAACAATTAATTCTCATATAAAATATTGATCAAACGAGGTGGTTTTAAGCCCCGGCAATCATGACAAAAAGACTATAACTAGGGACGATTCCGTGAAGGTAATAATAGGTGAAAATATAACTAAAATTATTGAGAACAAACCCCCAATACTATGCAGGCTAGCGAAAACACAGACACTAAAATCAGTGAAAGCGAATTACCACTGACTTAGGGTTCATAAAAAGGATTAGACATCGGATTCGCATGTTCATTTGTATACAAAGTTCTAAGTATCTGGACGAATGAGGGATCTGCAAACTGTAAACGAAATATTATTATCAGGCTTGGTTATTTCAAACTGCTGAGAGTAAGTACTATTTACAGTGAAAAGAAACAATGTCGACACTACAGAAATATTCTAAATTAATGCAATGTTTTATTAACCTATTTTTTTGTTATTAAGACTAAATTTGTGTTATTCCATAGTTGTGTAGTATTTATGCAAGATATTCATAGAATACGCATAAATACAATTTAATTATGCAAAAACATATACATAAATAATTTATTTTCAAATGCCGTATAGAAATGACGAACATGGGTAAATATTTAGGTAGGAAGATGATCAGTTGTAATAGCCATAGGAAAACAAACTTAAATGGAGCTTTGTATACATGTATATATATGTTGCCTTTTTATGTTATTGTTTACATTTGCAAGTAACATTCTTACGATGCTATTGATATAAATTTTACTAAAATATTATTGCAATATTTAATACACGTGTGTGTTTTGACGTATCTATCTACTGTTTTTTTCTTTAGAATGAATTACGTCGAAGTGATACTGAACATTGTGGTGTTATATTGTGTAAGTATGTTATAAGCAACTATAGTAATTCATTGTAAAGTTCCGTGATTGCATTTTGTCCGAAGAATATTATAAAGGGCTTTAGTAATTCATTGTAAATTTCCGTTATTGCCTGTTGCTAAAAGTATATTATAAACGACTTTAGTATTTCCTTGTAAAGTTCCTTTTGTCCGTCGTTCGTCGTCCGTGGTGCGCAACCAACATTTGTGTCGTACATACTTCGTCGCAACACTTTAAGTGTCATCTTCATGAAACGTTGTCAGATTGTTGTCCGAATGATACCTTGGCTGAGTTTGAAATGAAAGAAAGATGCTATTAACACACTAGAAGTCAGAGTTTGAGTCCGATTTTTATGGCACTTCTCAAAACATTTTATGTATGATAACCGGGCCATGTTTGAAAATAGGTCCTCAGAAAAAAAGAACCAAAGGACGCTTGAAAGTTGTCCTTACATGATTGTAATTTAATTCAAATAACGATGAATAAGTAACATTTTTAGTCTAATTTTCATGAAACTTGCTCTTAATAATGCGGTAACGTTAAGTTGATTAACTTTGAAAATGAATCCTGTCTGCTGAAAAACATTGACTTCAGGTAACATGGCAGCTAGGGACGCGTCTTTTTTTTTATGGCAATAACAAACTCTTATGAACCTTATAAAAACTTGTTGATGTTTTTGTTTTTGGTAATTCTTTGCTCTGTAATGCACAAGATCATTGTGTTGATATAAAGAAGCATGACCTTACAGAAAATATAAATGGATGCATTTTATTTTTATTATTACATTGAGATTCCTAATGTAGGCATCTGAATATTAATTATTCGCATACAATTTGCCTAAAATCATTGTAAATTATGGTACTCAATGATGATGAGCATAATTATGATGTTAATGACGATTATTATGCTGATTGGTGATGAACAGAATCAAACATAGTTTATTCTATCTGGATACCCTTAATTGAAGGTCATCAAAATAAATGTGATAACGCTTATATATGCAAATTTCATAGAAGATAATGTTAATTACTTAAATTGTGTTTTGCCTCCAATATTGAATACATGGCTTGTCAGGAAACCATTTTTTTCTCTCCAACTGACCCTAGTTAGAGGGAAGTTTAGCCACCTGCTTAGCAGACAATATCGATACAAATCTCTGAGTCAACATTGTTATGCTATTTGTAGATCAGCATTACTATATCTCTTGAGTCACTGATAGCTTGCTGCAATAATGTTTACGCAAATCTGAAGATTTGAGTGTCTTTCATTTAAAAGGAATGATATGAAGCCACAATTCCTCTCATATGGGAGATGAAAATATATTTTGACAGAACAACCATCTGCAGATTTGTAAGCATTATATTAAACTTAAGATGGGGTACACTACAATGGTTTAATATAATTTGTTATATTTACAGTGCCATTCAATGGTATAATGTTTGGACTGTTTTTAACTTTACCGTTGTAGCATTATATGTCATAAGTTAAGTGTTCGGCCTTCTTGTTATAATAAATTACAATGTTGTTTTTTTTATATATTTTGTCAAAGTGTATACAAGTCCTTTGAATATACAATGTTATCCACATACATTGAGTGTAATTACTATGTATATATATAACACGTAATATTTACAATACTGATTCGTACTGAATTACATATTTTGTAATGGCATGGCTAAGTTCAACATCGCCAGTATTGTTGTTCAATACCTAAACAACCCGTCAAATTTGCGTGAATTGTTCAGAATATATATATATGTTTGATAGTATGGTATTCTCTTAACTATAATTTTGCTTAACAGCTAACATATTGACGCATATACTTTATCTGATTATAAACAGTATCTACATTATCGTTAACAGTAACAGTAACGTTAACAGTATCGTTATGCCTTCAACATGTCCATAAAATTCTCTTAGCTGTCGTTTATTGCATGTTATCAGTCAGTCCTGCAAAATAAGTTTGCCTTTATATAGGCTATCAAGTAAATATAGAGACTCTGAGCTAAACATAGATTCACCTAACCTAGTTAAGGTTAAGTAGTATAACGATATCTGGTTTTTATTGCAAACAAGCATGATTTAAACCCATTCATATGGATAAAGTAAGTAAATGCAATATGGCATCATCTAATATGACTTGAATTATTATAATTTATTATATGCATTTGAATAAGTATATGCGATCTTACTCTGATAAAATTATACATAAAACGTTGATGAAGAAAGCACTAGAATATAAATTCAGAAGCGTTACAAGGATATTAATGTTATACAGATGCACATGCTTTTCTTTGAACACTAGAAAACTTATGTTAGAAAGTTAGAAAATCTCTACTTTTTGTGCAGATGAGTGCATACAATACAATGTTGGTTCTGCACGGTAAACGTCTCGGTATTTTCACTGACATTAATTACAATTAATGTATCGAACATGTGGGTGTAGTTAGTTTAATGTGTTTCATAATGTGCGCCCAAACCTAGGGGTGGGTTAAATATTGAGAAAATATATATTGGCATTAAAGTCGTATATACTCACTCTCATACTTAGGAAGGTAAATTACCTGGAGGGATGAGTGATACTTGACCTACCAAATTTGATTCGTTATTCAAACCTATATATGTAATGGATGATTTGTTAAGTGTAATTAATGGATGGGTATTATCAAATTTTATAAAGCATAAAATGTCTTAATTTTTCAATGACCAACACTTAAACATTAAGCATATGATGCTTATAATATCAACAAGAATCCAAGCCACCCATGAATACCCCAAAATATACATACACTTAAAAAAGTGACAGCTATATCAGTTTTGAAATGAATTAGATGTTTTGTTTAATTGTTGCTTTTAAATCATTTTATAACATAACAATAGGCGTTCATATTGTTACTGTATAATATTCGCATACGTCGTCATAGTTGTTTAATTATTTTTTTTATTCAGCATTGTCGTCGTTCAATCTACACCAGAATCATCGCTTTTACCGTATCGGTAATGACCTTTTGGAAAACAGTTCTTTATATCGCAATGTTTTACGAACTGGCCGGTGGGAAGGATTATCGTTCAGGAAATACTATTCAAGACGAGATTTTATTGGTTCTTATTCCAAACGGCATTTGGATCCTTCTTCCGGCGCTTTGCATTCTGTGCCTTTGGGCTCACTTGATGAACTCACAGCGAGAATCAACTTCTGCATACAAACTGAAGGAATCATGAACATCTACTTGTCGGCAATAGTTTAATCCGAACAATATGTGTTTAATTTAAAATGACTAATGTATATATTGTAAATGGTATTATATACTGTGAGAAATGTGGCAATTAAAAAACTGAAATGAATTGGTAAAAGAAAAAAGCAACACGGCTATGTTCACCGTTTATGTAATAAATATTAAATGATATTTACTGATATATCTATTGATGGGTTCATGTATAAAAATTAAATTTGAAACGTGTCCGAAAACCTCATTTTTGGATTCAAATAAAATGTTGACGAATACAAA